>NW_024396934.1:500816-640992 GCF_004115215.2 Ornithorhynchus anatinus
TCTCTTTTTTCTATTCACTCCCTTCAAGGATACAACAGGTAGTTGGTTATCCTTCTGATTCCTCAGGCTTTGAGTCCTAAACAAGCTTCAAGGGCCAGGATATGTATTTATAGACATGGAAATTGATATGGTTTCTGCAGCATATTGGATAGAGCATGGGCCTGGGAGCCCGAATGATGGTTCTAATCACAGCTCCGCCACTTGTCTGCTGTTGTGACCTGAGCCTCAGCTTAGCTTCTCTGTGCTTCAGATAGCATTCCTTAAAATGGGGATGAGCCCCACATGAGGACAGGGACTGTGTCTTATCCCATTCTTCAGTGCTTGGTGCTTACCTGGACACATAGTAAGTACTTAAATACAATAATTATTATACTATTATTACTTCACTAATGTACTTCTGATCTCACCCCTTTTCCTCCACAGATTAGAATGCTTGTGGACTAAAGAAGCAGCATGGCTGAGTGGAAAGGATCAGAGGACCTGGTTCAATTTCTCCTTCTTAATTGCTTGCTGTGTGACCTTGGGCATGTCACTTCACTGCTGTGCCTCAGTTATCTCATCTGTAATTGGATTTAATTCCTGTTCTCCCATCTACTCCATGCTTCCTCTTTCCCACATGCCTAGACCCTCCAGAAACTCTCCAAGGAAGTGGAATTCTGTGTCCCTTCCTCCCATGGGAATTCAATTAATCTATCGAATAATTATCGAAATGCTTACTGTGTGCAGAGGATTTACTAGCACTTGGGAGAGGACAATACGCAGAATGGGGACACGTTCCTGCCCACACAAGCTACAGTCCACAGAAAAAATGCTCTCTCTTTCAGCACTGTTCATCTCCCAAATGGCCCTCAGGAGCTGCTAACCAAGATCCCTGAATCAAATCAACCAATCAATCAATCAATCAATCATACTTGTATTTATTGAACCCCTTACTGTGTGCAGAACACTGTATTAAGCATGGATAGTACAATACAACAGAGTTGGTAGAACAATTCCCTGCCCACCACGAATTTTAGAAAATGAATAAATTACTGAACTGTGCATAAGTGTGGTGGGCTGAGAGTGGGGTTGATTGTCAAGAGCTTAAAGGGTACAGATCCAATGATGGTGACAGAAGGGCGATTGTTGGGACAAGAGTTGGTCATCTTTGAAGCACCATACACACTTATTATTTCGTAACACCTCTTCTCCTCTCCTCAGGGACAGGAACTGCATCTAATCCCACCTGTGTATTATCTCCATGTTCACTATGTTCTGCACACAGTAATACTTAATAAATAATATTACTACTATTAAAAGAGGGCTCAATCGGGGAAGACCTCCTGGAGATATGTGCTTTAATAAGGCTTTGAGAGTGGAAAAATGATTGTCTGTTGACTATGAAGAGGAGGCGTTCCAGTCCAGAGGCAGGATGTGGTCAAGGGTCAGCAGTGAGATAGATGAGATCGAGATACAGTAAGCAAATTGCTGAATGATGTCAACAGATTCCATGGTACCTCAATGCACTCTCAACAAACTGTTCATAGTATAATAAAAGATTTTTAAGCGCTACTATTTGCCAGCACTATTTTATGCTCGGGGTAGATACGAGGTAATCAGGTTGTCCCATGTGGGGCTCACAGTCTTAATTCCCTTTACAGATGAGGTAACTAAGCACAGAGAAGTGAAGTGACTTGCCAAGGCCACAGTTTGCAAACAAGTGGAGCCGGGATTAGAATCCATGACCACTGACTCCCAAGCCCTTGCTCTTGCCACTAAACCACGCTGCTTCTCATGTAGTATTTGCTAACAATATGTGCCAAACACTGTACTAACCACAGGGGTAGATACACAGTCATCAGATCAGGCACAGTCTCTGTCCCTGGAATTTTTTAAATGATATTTATTAGGCACTTATTATGTGTCAAACACTGTTCAAAGCGCTGGGGTAATACAAGTCAGGTTAACTCAGTCCCTGTCCCACATGGGGCTTATTTCCCACTGTTCACTCGTTTGGATCTACTCTGCTTCAGAGTTTCCTACTGAGCTGGGGTAGATACAAGATAATCAGGTTGGACAGAGTCCATGTCCCATATGGGCTCACAGACTTAATTCCCATTTTAAAGAGGAGGAAGCTGAAGCTAAGAGAAGTTATGTGGCTTGCCCTTTGCTTTTTTTTTTTATAAAAATTGAACGGTATCTGTTAAGCATTTACTGTGTGCTAGACACTGTACTAAGCACTGGGGTAGAAACAAATAATCAGATTGACACATTCCAGTCCACATGGGACTCACAGTCTTATCTTCACTTAAAAGGTAAGGTACCTGAGCACAGATTGTTAAGTGACTTGGCCTAGTGGAAAGAGCACGACCTAGACAGAGGATCTGGTTCAATCCTGACTCTGCACTTACAGCTGTGTGAACTAGACAAATCCCTTCCTTTTCTGCTGCCTCAATCCCTCTTCAGGAAAATGAGCCCCATGTGATAGGGACTGTATCCAATTAACTGATTTGTATCTATCCCAGAACAGTGTTCGACACATAATAAACTAACAAATACCATTAAAAAATTTTGTCCCCCTACTTAGACTGTGAGCTCCATGTGAGACCTGATTATCTTGTATCTACACCGGTGCTTAGTACAGTGTTTGCATATAGTCAGAGTTTAACAAATTCCTAATTATTATTAAGGGTGACAGATCACCATGAGAAAACCCAGACCACCAGAAGAGATGGATTCGTGTCAGTCAACAGGTTGATATGGATTTGGGGATGGTGGCTGAGATATGATGAGATGGAGACGGACAGTTCCTGAGGAAGAAGTACATGGGTGTGAGTGCCGGTCAAGCGTGACGGTGATGATGAGGAGATTTCCCATCAGGCCACCAGTAGTCCAGGAGGAACAGGGTGCATGACCACGCTGCAGCTCCCAGACTCCAAGAACCCCAGAAGGAGGAATTCCGTCACTGTCGTGTGATTACTCATTTCCTTGGAGATCTGAATCTCTCCCTGAAGTGGAAAAGAAAGCAGAAGTGTGGTCAACTCTTGAGCATCAAGTGTTCCTTTATGGTATTTGGTAGGCAATTGTTATGTGTCAAACACTGTTCTAAACATTAGGGTAGATATGAATTATGAATGAATGGGGCTCACAGTCTAAGTAAGAGAACTGGTATTGAATGCTCATTTTACGGTTGAGGAAACTGAGGCACAGAAAAGTGAAGTGATTTGCCAAGGTTACTAAGCAAACATGTGGCAGAGCAGGATTAACCCAGGTCCTCTGACTCCGGCCCAGGCTCTTTCCCAGGCTCCCAGATCTCACTGCTTCTAAGACTACTTAAAAGAAGTCTCTGAGCATCAAAGCTCTGCTCATCTTAAACACTACAATAGATAGTAAGAGAAGCAGCGCGGCTCAGTGGAAAGAGCATGGGCTTTGGAGTCAGAGGTCATGAGTTCAAATCCCGTCTCTGCCACTTGTCAGCTGTGTAACTGTGGCAAGTCACTTCACTTCTCTGTGCCTCAGTTACCTCATCTGTAAAATGGGGATTAAGGACTGGGAGCCCCACGTGGGACAACCTGATTCCCCTGTGTCTACCCCAGCGCTTAGAACAGTGCTCTGCACATAGTAAGCGCTTAACAAATACCAACTTATTATAGATGGAAGACATGAGGAGAATGGACAATAGCAGAATATCCAAAGAGTTGCCAAGTGGAGAGTTAAAATTGAGAAACTGAGAACAAGGAGGGCAGAAGAAACATTTTAAGGACACAGTAAAACCAAGCTTCAGACAATATTGCATCCCAACTGGAAACTGGGAGTCTGTTCCTGAAGATACACCAGCACTGAATCTTGCAATCAAGAAAGGAGTTGCTCCCTTCAAACCAAACCTTTGTAAGGCATGAGAGACAGGAGGCAAATGAGAAAGCAGAGCCAGGCACTGCAAGCACTAAGCATGACAACACATTCAGGGAAAGTCTTTTTGTGTGTACAATGTGGACTGTGAATTTTACACTCATAGATAAATTTTATCATCAGTGGTGCCTGCATTCAAGGAGGGTAAACAAGCAGTGATAGAAGATAGTAGCAGTAGCAGTAATAATTATAATGATATTTGTTAAGCACTTACTATGTGCCAAGCACTGTACTACGCCCAGGATAATCAGTTCCCACGTGGGGTTCCACATTCTAAGTAGGGAGGGAGAACAGGTATTGTATCCCCATTTTGCAGATGAGGGAACTGAAGCCACAGAGAAATTAAGAGACTTACCCAAAGTAACCAGCAGGACTAGTGAGAACCACGATTAGAACGCAGGTCCTCTCACTTCCAGGCCCATGCTCTTTCCATGAGACTACACTGTGTTGTCGTAGTAGTAATGATCTTTATTCAGGTCCAATCTTGGATCCCCCTCTCAGGATCACCCCTGGAGAGCTTCCAATATTCTCCTAGTCTCAGCTATGGGAGGGAGAGTCAAGCAGAGGCCCACCCATTCCATTCCTAGCTTGGGCAGTGGCTAACGAGTGAAAGGCAATCTGCTACAAGTCAAAAACTCACCCGTGCTGGACAGCAGAGGCCTGGGAGAGAGTCGAGGGTGGAGACTCAAGTTTACTGCATGGAAGAAGCAGTGGTAAACCACTTCTATATTTTACCAAGAAAAGTGTATGAATACACTCACAAAACAATTACAGTGGAGAGTGGGGCATTCTGGGAGAGTTGTATCCATGGAGCCACTTTGGGTCACAGACCACTCAACAGCATTAGACGAAACAAGACGATCTTGGCTCTGCCACTTGTGTGCTGTGTGACCTTGAGCAAGTCATTTAATTTCTCTGGGCCTCAGTCACCTCATCTTTAAAACAGGGATTAAGACTGTGATCCCTAAATTTGACACAGACTGTTTCTAACTTCTACCTACTCCAGTGCTAATTCCAGTGTCTGGCACATAGTAAGCATTTAACAAATTCCATTTAAAAAAAACCCAAAACCTCACACTACTTGTAATACACATTACTACTTGTAATTCACATTACTAAAGGACTAGAAAAAGTGCAAAAAAAGCATATGTGTTCCCTGCCCACAAGCAACTTACAGTCAAATAGGGCAAGAGTCAAGTATCAACCCTCCCTGCTAGTTGATTGACGCAAAATAGTGTTCTGGAGACTACCTGCTTCTTGCCTATCAGTATCTTAAAGAAACCTTTAGAAAAAGGATACCAAATGTAGAGATGCAACGCCAAAGCTGTGGGAGGAGAGGGACTAATTCCTTCTGGGCTGATTAAATGAACGGAGAAATGAGGATATAAAAGAGGGATATTCGGAGTCACTCCGATAAAGCCAGCACCATAAAGCCACCATCTCCCCTCAAGCAGACTATTAATAATTGTCATATTTTTTAAGTGCTTACTCTATGCCGGGCACTTTACTAAGCAGTGGGGTGGATACAAGCAAATCGGGTTGGGCACCGTCCCTGTCCCATGTGAGTCCCACAGTCTCAATCGCCATTTTACAGATGAGTTAATTGAGGCACAGACAAGTGAAGTGACTTGCCCAAGGTCACACAGCATACAAGTGGCAGAGCCAGGAATAGAACCCATGACCTGTCTCCCACACCTGTGCTCTATCCACTACTCCCTGCTGCTTTTATTAGCTATGTTCCATCTGGATGGAGATGGTCATGCAGTGGAGGATCACATTTACTGGTGGATAGGATGCCACCTGCATGCCAACCTCTTTTCCTGCCTCCTGGATGCTGAGTTGACATAGATGTGGCTTTCTTCCAGTCCAGATGGTGGTCGTGGCAACCTTAGTGAGAAAGCAACTCGCTTTATCTCTCCTGACATTCTCCCATGACATTCTCCCATTCTCCCAAGTCACCTGCCCCTGAAAACAATCTTTGGAGTCCAATTTCAGAGGGAAAGTTGGCAAATTGCCAGGGGGTAAGGAGGCAGCAGGGGATCGTGGGAATCAGGAGACCTGGGTTTTAGTCCCAGATCTATTCTCCACCTCTCCCTCTGAGAGGCTTCACCATTTCTACATCTCGGTGGCCTGAAATGTCTCTTTTACTTACCCAAAAGCGTTATAATAATAATAACAAAAACAGCAGTAATAATCATAACAGTATTTAACACTTACTATGTACCATGCCCTGTGGTGGATACCAAAAAAATCGGATTGCCCACAATCAATCAATCAATGCTATTGAGTGTTTACCGTGTGCAGAGCAATCAGTTAATCCATTGTATTAATTGAGCACTTACTGTGCCAGTCAATCAATCAGTGGCATTTATTAAGTGTGTGGGCTGGGTTTATAGTGGGATTAGGGGAGTCCAGCACTGTGGAGACACAAAGGGCCATACCACTGCAGTATAATGGTGGGGGAGTCCAGCTTGGTAGAGGTAACCGGGATAATCACCCCTGTATTCTATCGGATGACCCCTTTGCTCCACCCAACTCCATGAAAGTAAGCTTCAGTGGTGGAGAGTCAAAATGAACTAGTGACCTGGGAGTCAAGTTCAATTAATCATATATATCGAGCACTTATCGTGGACAGGAGAGTAAGTGAATGAGACTGGGGTCAGTGTTGAATGACTGAAGGTAGCATTGCCCAAGGGGAAAGTAAGTAGCAGCAGTAAGCAGCAGCATGGCCTGAAAGTCAGAAGGTCATGGTTTAATTGTGACTCTGCGCTTAACTTCTCTGTGCCTCAGTTCCCTCAGCTGTAAAATGGGGGTTAAGACCGTGAGCCCTATGCGGGACAGGGACTGTGTCTAACCTGATTATCTCGTATCTATTCCAGTGCTCAGAACAGTGCCTGGAACATACTAAGCACTTAACAAATACCATAAGTATTAATAGCAGCAACAGCAGTGTTTGTAATGAGTAGTAATAGCATTATTGAATGGTATTTGTTAAGTTCCTATGATGTGCTAGGCACTGTACTAAGCACTGGGTAGAAAGAAGATAGTTTGGAGGACAGTCCAGTGAACCACAAGGGGCTCACAGCCTTAATCCCCATTTTACAGATGAGATAACTGGGGCACAACGAAGCAGCATGATCTAGTGGAAAGATCTCAGACCTGGGAGTCAGTGGACCTGCATTCTAATTCCAGGTCCACCACCACTTGTCAGTCAGCAGGTGAATCAGTCAGTCAATTGCATTTATTGAGAGCTTACTGCATGCAGAGCACTGTACTAAGCACTTGGGAGAGTACAACATAACAGATCCATTTCCTGCCTACTACGATCTTATAGCCTGTGTGACCTTGGGCAAATCACTTAATTTCTCTGTGCCTCAGTTACCTCACCTGTAAAATGAGGATTAAGACTGTGAGCCCTATTTGGGATGTGGACTGAGTCCAACCTGATTTGCTTGTATCTACCCCAGTTCTGAGTACAGTGCCTGGCACATAGTAAGGAATGAAGTGTGGGGATAACAAATGATGAAAATGGTGTATGCATTTTGCCTCCGGGAATATACTAAGCCAAATGGGAGATGTGCAGAGACCTCTCCTGTGCAAAATTTCCCCTTTAAGAATTTTCCCATTGTGACCTTCAGGTCCCTGTTCCTCAGGCTGTAGATGAGGGGGCTTAGGGTGGGGGGCTCCACTGTGTAAAACATAGACAGCAGAAGGTCCGTAACTGAGGGGGAGTCCAAGGGGGCCTTGAGGTAGGCAAAGAATGCCTTGAGGTAGGCAAAGAACCCAGTGGAGAGGGAAATGGTGATGATGAGATGGGGCAGGCAGGTAGAGAAGGCTTTGGTTCAGCCTTCTGTTGCCGGCATCCTCAGCACGGCTGCCATGATATGGATGTAGGAGACAGCGATGCCAATGAAACAGCAGAAGTCGAAAGCCACTTTGACGCAGATGGGCACCACCTCGTTGAGGAGGTCAGGAGAGTGGGAGATGGTGAGTAACTGGGGGATGTCACAGAAGAACTGGCCTACAACGTTGGACCCACAGAAAGAGAAGGAGAAGGTGCTGGCTGTGTGTAATGCAGCAGACAGCACCCAGCTCAGCCATGAGGCGGTGGTCATCTTCACACAGGCCCCTCGATTCATGACGACCTCATAGTGCAGGGGGCGGGAGATGGCCACATATTGGTTGTAGGACATCACTGTGAGGATGACCAGTTCTGTAAATACTGATGAAAGAGCAAAAAAAACCTGGAGGACACAGCCCAGGAAAGAGATGGATCTGTCATTAATCAGGGAGTTGTGGATGGATTTAGGGACAGTGATGGAGATGAGGCAGAGGTCGAGGACAGACAGGTGCCTGAGGAAGAAGTACATGGGGGTGTGGAGGCACCAGCCTAGGGTGGTGATGGTGATGATGAGGAGATTCCCCACCAGGGCCGCCAGGTAGACCAAGAGGAACAGCACGGCATGGACCAGCTGCAGCTCCTGGACCTCTGAGAACCCCAGGAGCAGGAATGCCGTCACTTGTGTGACGTTGGTCATTCTCTTAGGGTGTCTGATTCACTAGCTGTGTTCAAGGAGAAGTAGAAAAGATAATGAACAACACTAGTTATGTATTTTGTAAGTATATGAGTGCTGTGTGGTTACCCAAGAATCAAATATCAAGACAGGAATCAAAGATAAAAAGTCCTGGAATGTTGGTGCATGATAACAGCCACAGAGCATATGCCATCAATCAATCAATCAATCAATCTGAGTGCTTACTGTTTGTAGGGCACTGTACTAAGTACTTGAGAGAGTACAATATAGCAGAGTTGATAGACATGTTCCCTTCCCAGAATGAGTTTACAGTCTAGAGAAGGAGAAAGACATTAATATAGCTAAATAATTTGTAATATATAATTTACATATCTTCAATCACTCGTATTCACTGAGCACTTACTGTGTGCAAGCACTGTACTAAGTGCTTGGAAGAGTATAATATAACAAAGTTGGTAGAAATAATCCTGCCCACAATGAGCTTACAGTTTTAAAGAGGGAGACAGACAATAGTATAAATAAAGAAATTACAGATATGGCCATAAACACTGTGGGGCTGAAGAAGAGGTGACTAAAGGGAGCAAATCAAAGAGCAAGGGTGGCATAGAAGAGGTGGAGAGGATAGGAGGACAAAGTCGGGGAAGGCCTTTTGGAGAAGATGTAGTTTTAATAAGGCTTTGAAGTTGGGGAGAGTGACTGTTTGTCAGATATGAAGAGGAAGGGTGTTCCAGACCAGAGGCAGGATGTGGGAGAGAGGTCGGCAGTGAGATAGACGAGACTGAGATACAGTGAGTAGAGTGGCAACAGCGGAGCAAAGCATTCATTCATTCATTCATTCATTCAATGGTATTTATGGAGCACTTACTGTGTGCAGAGAACTGTACCAAGTGCTTAGAAAGTACAGTTCAGCAATAAAGAGACAATCCCTGCCCACAGTGGGCTTACAGTCTAGAAGGGGATAGACAGACATCAAAAAAAGTGAAAGGCATCAATAAATAGCATCAATATAAATAAATAGAATTATAGATATATGCCATCAAAACAGGTAAACAGGCATTAATATGATAAAATGGAATTATTGATATGTACATATATGCACAAGTGCTGTGGGGCAGAGGGTAGAGCAAAGAGCAAGTTGGGGCTATGGGAAGGGAAGGGGGGGAGCTGAGGGAAAAGAAGTTAAGTCTGGGAAGGCCTCTTGGAGGGGGTGAGCCTGCAGTAGGGCTTTGAAGGGAGGAAGTGTGTTTGGCAGATTTGAGGAGGGAGGGCGTTCAAGGCCAGAGGTAGGACGTGGGCCAGGGGTTGACAACAGGACAGGCAAGAACGAGGCACAGTAATAAGGTTAGCACCAGAGGAACGGAATGTGTGGGCTAGGATGTAGAAGGAGGGAAGGGAGGTGAGGAAGGAGGGGGCCAGGTGATGGAAAGCTTTGAAACCAATAGTGAGGAGTTTTGGCTTGATATGGAGGTTGATAGGCATCCACTGGAGATTTTTGAGGCAGGGGGTGACATGCCCAGAACGTTTCTGTAGAAAGATAATCCGGGCAGCAGAGTGAAGTATAGACTGAAGTGGGTAGAGACAGGAGGTTGGGAGGTCAGAAAGGATGCTGATGCAGTAATCCAGTCAGGATATTATGAGAGACTGTATTAACCTGGTAGCGGTTTGGATGGAGAGGAAAGGGCGGATGTTGGCGATGTTGCGAAGGTAAGACCTACAGGCTTGGTGACAGATTGGGTATGTGGAGTCAATGAGAGAGCAGAGTCAAGGATGACACCAAGATTGTGGGCTTTTGAGATGGGAAGAATGGTAGTGCTGTCCACTGTGATGGGAAAGTCAGGGAGAGGACAGGGTTTAGGAGGGAAGATAAGGAGCTCTCTCTTGGACATGTTAAATGTTAGGTGACTGGAGGACACCCGAGTAGAGATGTCCTGAAGGCAGGAGGAAATGCAAGCCTGGAGGGATGGGGAGAGAGCAGGGGAGGAGATGTAGATTTGGGTGTTATCTGCAGAGAGATGATAGTTGAAGCCTTGGGAGCGAATGAGCTCACCAAAGGAGTGAGTGTAGATGGAAAACAGAAGGGGGCCAAGAACTGACCCTTGAGGAACCCCTACAGCTAGGGGATGGGAGGGAGAGGAGGAACCAGTCAACACGATCAGGTCTGAGCTCCCCAGTCACCCCTCCGCCCTCCCCTCCCCCCCACCAACCCCTCCCCTACTTTCCCATCCTTCCCTGCAGATCCTCAGAAGATCTCTCCCTCCTCGCAAGTGTCACCCCTCCACCTGCGCCTCGGACCCCATTCCTCTCTCCTTCTTTAAAACCATCGCCCCTAGCCTCCTCCCTTCCTTAACTTCTATTTTTAACCACTCAATCTCCGAAGGGCTCCTTCCCCTCTGCCTTCAAACATGCCCACGTCTCCCCCATCCTAGAAAAACCGTCTTGACCCACTTCCCCTCCAATTATCGTCCTATCTCCCTACTCCCTTCTTTTCCAAAATCCTAGAACGAGTCGTCTACAGTCGATGCCTAGAATTCCTTAACTCCATTCTCTCCTAGACCCCCTCCAATCTGGCTTCAGTCCCTCCACTCTACGCGAGACTGCTCTCTCTAAGGTCACCCATGACCTCCTTCTTGCCAAATCCAATGGCTTCGCTACTCATTCTGATCCTCCTTGACCTCTCTGCTGCCTTTGACACTGTCGACATCCCTCCTCTCCATACCTTATCTCACCTTGGCTTCACGACTCTGTCCTCTCCTGGTTCTCCTCTTACCCTCTGGCCGATCATTCTCGTCGGTCTCCTTCGCTGGAGCCTCCTCCCTCCATCCTTTAACTGTTGGAGTTCTTCAAGGGTCAGTTCTTGGCCCTCTCTCTGTTCTCCATTTACACTCACTCCCTCGGTGAACTCATCCGCTCTCACGGCTTTGACTACCATCTCTACGCAGATGATACGCAGATCTACATCTCGCCCCTGTCCTCTCCCCTCCTTCGCTCGCATCTCCTCCTGCCTCCGGGACGTCTCCACCTGGATGTCGGCCCGCCACCTAAACTCAACATGAGCGACTGAGCTCCTCATCTTCCTCTCCCAAACCCGTCTCTTCCAGACTTCTCTATCACCAGTGGATTCGACCATCCTCCCGTCCGCGGGCCCACAATCTCGGTGTCATCCTTGACTCGTCCTCTCGTTCACCCACACATCCTATCCGTTACCAAACCTGCCGGGTTTCACCTCTAATATCGCCAAGATTCGCCCTTTCCTCTCCACCCAAACGGCTACCTTACTATTACGGGCTCTCGTTATATCCGCTAGACTACTGTGTCAGCCTTCTCTCTGACCTCCTTCCTCCTCTCTCGCCCCGCTCCGGTCTATTCTTCACTCCGCTGCCCGGCTCTCTTCCCGCAGAAACGATCTGGGCATGTCACTCCCCTTCTTAAACAACTCCAGTGTTGCCTATCGACCTCCGCTCCAAACAAAACTCCTCACTCTAGGCTTCAAGGCTCATCAATCACCTTGCCCTTACTACCTCTCCTCCCTTCTCTCTTTCTACCGCCCACCCCCCTCCGCTCCTCTGCCGCCCACGCTCCTCACCGTCCCTCGGTCTCGCCTATCCCGCCGGTCGACCCCTGGGTCACGTCCCGCGGGTCCTGGAACGCCCCTCCTTCACCTCCGCCAAACTGATTCTCTTTCCCTCTTCAAAACCCTACTTAAATCAATCACCTCCAAGAGGCGTTCCCAGACTGAGCTCCTCTTCCCCTCTACTCCCTCTGCCACCCTTTACCTCTCCGCAGCTAACCCTCATTTTCCCCTTTTCCCTTGCTCCTCCACCTCTCCCTTCCCATCCCACAGCACTGTACTCATCTGCTCAACTGTATATATTTTCGTTACCCATTTATTTTTTGTTAATGATTGTACAATCGCCTTGATTCTTTAGTTGCCATGTTTTACGAGATTCTTCCCCTTGACGCTGTTGAGTGCCGATTGTTCTTGTCTGTCCGTCTCCCCCGATTAGACTGTAAGCCCGTCAACGGCAGGGACCGTCTCGATCTGTTGCGCCGACTTGTTCAGCCAAGCGCTTAGTACAGTGCTCTGCACATAGTAAGCGCTCAGTGGGAGAGGAGGAACCAGTGAAGGAGACTGAGAATGAACGGCCAGAGAGATAAAAGCAGAACCTGGAGAGGACGGAGTCAGTGAAGCCATGGTTGGAGAACATGTTCAGGAGAAGGGGATGGTCGACAGTGTCAAAGCCAGCTGAGAGGTCGAGGAGGATTAGGGTGGAGTAGGAGCCGTTGGATTTGGCAGGAAGGAGGTCATCGGTAACCTTTGTGAGGGTGGTTTCAGTGGAGTGGAGGGGACGGAAGCCAGATTGGAGTGGGTTCAGGAGAGAGTTGGAGGAGAGGAATTCTAGGGAGTGAGTGTAGATGACTCGCTCCAGGAGTTTGGAAAAAAGGGTAGGAGGGAGATGGGGCAATAACTGGAGGGGGCTGTAGGGTAAAGGGAGGGTTTTTTTATAGGTTGGGGGAGTCATGAGCATGTTTGAAGGCAGAGGAGAAGAAGCAATAGGAGAGTGAGCAGTTGAAGATGGAATTTAAGGAGGGGAGGAGGGAAGGGGTGAGAATTTTTATAAGGTTGGGGGAATGGGGTCTGATGTGCATGTGGGAGGGGGGACACTTGAGAGGAAGGAGGAGATCTCCTCTGAAGATACTACAAGGAAGGATGGGAAAGTAGAAGAAGGGGTCAAGAGAAGGGAGGATGGAGGAGAGGGAAGGTGATTTCGGGAGTTCAGACCTGATGCTGTTAATTTTCCTGTTGAAGTAAGTGGCCAGATCGTTGTGGGTGAGGGTGATTCAGTCCCCTTCTATTCTCCATCTACACTCATTCCCTTGGAGAGCTTATTCTTTCCCACAGCTTCAATTACCATCTCTAGGCGAATGATATCCAAATTTACATCTCCTCCTCTGATCTCTCTTCCTCTCTCCAGGCTCGCATCTCCCCCTGGCTTCAAGACATCTCTACTTGGATGTCACCCTATCACCTCAAAATTAACATGTCCAAAACAGAATGCCTTATCTTCCCACCCAAACCTTGTCCTCTCCCAGACTTTCCCTTTACTCTAGGCGGCACCACCATCCTTCCTGTCTCACAAGCCTGTAACCTTGGCGTTATCCTTGACTCCGCTCGTTCATTCAACCCACATATCCAATGTCACCAAATCCTGTCGCTCTTTACCTTCACAACATTGTTAAAACCGACCTTTCCTCTCCATCCAAACTGCTACCACGTTAGTATAATCACTCATTCTATCCCTCCTAGATTACCGCATTAACTTGTTGAACTCCCAACCTCCTGCCTCTCCCCACTCTAGTCAATATTTCATTCCTCTGCCCAGATTATCATTCTACAGAAAAGTTCAGGACATGTCACCCCTCTCCTCCAAAATCTCCAGTGGTTGTCTCTCCACCTCCATATCAAATAAAAACTCCTCACTATTAGCTTTAACACACTCCATCACCTTGTGCCCTCCTACCTCACCTCACTCCTCTCTTTCTACAACCCAGCCCACACACTTCACTTCTCTGCTGCTAACCTTCTCACTGTGCTCATTCTTGCCTGTCTCACCACCAAACCCTGGCCCATATCCTACCTCTGGCTTGGAATGCTCTCCCTTCTCAAATCCGACAATCACTCTCCCCACCTTCAGAGCCCTACTGAAGGCACATCGCGTCCAAGAGGCCTTCCCAGACTAAGCCCCACTTTTCCTCCTCTCCCACTCCCTTCTGCATCACCCTGACTTGCTCTCTTTGCTCTTTCCCCCGCTCCTAGCCCCACAGCACTTATGTATCTATCTTTAATTTAATTTATTTATAGTGATGTCTATTTGTACTGATATCTGTCTCGCCCCTCTAGACTGTGAGCTCGTTTTGGGCAGGATTGTCCTCTTTATTGCTTTGTTATACTTTCCCAAGCACTTAGTACAGTGCTCTGCAAACAGTAAGTGCTCAATAAATATGATCAAATCAATGAATGAATCTTGCGTCTACCCCAATCCATAAATGGTATTCCCAGCTCTGCCACTTGTCGGCTGTGTGACTGTGGGCAAGTCACTTAACTTCTCTGTGCCTCAGTTCCCTCATCTGTAAAATGGGGATTAAGACTGTGAGCCCCACGAGGGACAACCTGATTCCCCTATGTCTACCCCAGCGCTTAGAACAGTGCTCGGCACATAGTAAGTGCTTAACAAATACCAACATTATTATCATTATTATTATTATTAATACTAATTGTGGCATTTGTTCAGCGCTTACTATGTACTAAGCACTATATTGAGTGCTGGAGTAAATATAAAATAATCAGGTCCTACATGGGAGTCACGGTCTAAGAAGGAGGGAGGAGAGGTATTGTATCTCCATTTTGCAGATAAGAGACCTGAGGCACCAAGAAATTCAGTGACTTGCTCAAGGTCCCACAGCAGACAAGTGGCAGAGATGGAATTAGAACCCAGGCCCTCTGCCTATAATAATAATTTACTGAGCACTTACTAAGTGCAGAGCACTGTCCTAAGTGCTTGGGAGAGTAATCACAACAGAGTTGGTAGACACCTTCCCAGCCCACAAGGAGCTCAGTCTAGGAGGGGAGACCTATATTAATCAATCAATCAATCAATCAGTGGTACTTATTGAGCACCTGTTGTGGGCAGAGCACTATACTAAGCACTTGGAAGAGTCCAATACAACAGATTTGGTAGATAGGTTCCCTGTCAAAGGTGAGCTTTCAGTCTAGAGGGAACGGGCTGTATGGGAGGCTTAGTGAAAGACTCACCTGAATGTTTCAAGCCCCAAGCTGACATCAGATTCAAAGGCTCTGGTTACCAGCTCTCTCCCTGTTGTGAGAAATGAGCAAGAGTTCAAGGGGGAACATTCTTCCTTGAGGAATGACCAACATGGCGGAAGAAAGGCACCGTTTTCCACAGTCCCTGTTCCAACAATTGCCATTGGTGGGGGTATTCAATCATTCAGTCAGTCAATTGCATTTTTCATATTTACTGGTAGTCCCAGTAAAGGGGCCAGGGACACAACAGCTATTAATGTCGTGAGGAGATTTTGGTATCGTGCACCCAAGTGAATTGCATCAGAAGGGACCGGAGTCCACAGTGCACATTGCTGCCTTGGTTTCCATGGATACAGAAATTGGATGGCTCAGAGGTGATTGGGGAATGATCAGCCAGGAATTGGTGTGGCAGGAAGAAATCCCAAGGAGCCCAGCTGCCATGTGAATGAGAAATGGGCTAGGTCAAAGCCACTTCGAGTGGAGAATCATGGATAATGATGCAAGTTACATTAAGGGAGTCATGTCTCCCTTCGGTGCCAGGAAGTCATTAATTCAATCATATCTATTGAGCACATACTGTGTGCAGAACACTTTATTAACTAATTGGGAGAGTACAAAATAACAATAAACAGACACATTCCCTGCCCAAAATGAGCTTAGTGTCTAGCCCCACTGAAAAGAGCTTCTCTGACCCTTTAGTTTAACCCCTTGGCTTACTCCTTTCGTTGTACACCACCTGTGGTGCAGCATGGGCTAGTGGACAGTACATGGGCTGGGATTCAGTAGCCCTGAATTCTAATCCCAGGTTCGCCCCTGACCTGCTGTGTGACTTTGGGTAAGTCGCTTAACGTCTCTGGGACTTGGCTTCCTCATCTATAAAATGAGAATAAGATACCCACTCCCCCTATCACTTTGATTGGAGACTATGTCCAATCTGATTACTTTATGCCCTTCATTTAGTACCTGGCATGTGCTTAATCAATCAATCTATCAGTCAGTGGCATTTATGGAGCTTTGACTGTGTGCAGAGCACTGTACTGAGCTCTCAGGAGAAGACGATACAGTAGAGTTGGTAGGCATGTCCCCTGACCACAAGGAGCTCACAGTCTAGACATGAAGGCAGACATTAAAATAAATGGATAAATTATGGTTATGTGCTTATGTGCTATGGGGTTGAGGGTGGGGTGAATATCAAGTGCTTAAAGGATAAAGATCCAAGTGCAAGGGTGATACAGAAGGGAGAAGAAATAGGGGAAAAGAGGACTTGGTTGGGGAAGCCCTTTGGATGGAGATATAATTTTAACAAGTCTTTGAAGGTAGGGAGAGTGATGGTCCATCACATATGAAATGGGAGGGAGTTCCAGGACAGAGGGAGGATATGGGCAAGGGGTCGGCAAAGAGATAGACAAGATTGAGGTCTAGAGAGTAGGTTGGCATTAGAGGAACTGATAGGGTCTGGGCATCAGAAGACCTAGGTTCTAATCCCAGCTCCACCACTTACCTGCTGGATGACCTGGGGCAAGTCACTTAACTTCTCTGTGCCTCAGTTTTCTCATCCACTAAATGGGGATTCAATACCTGTTCTCCCTCCTACTTCAACTGAGAGCCCCATGTGGGATCTAATTATCTTGTATCCACCCCAGTGCTTAGTTCAGTGTTTGACACACAGTAAGAGCTTATAACACAATTTTTATTGTTATTATTACAGTGAAGTATGTGGACTGGGTTGTAGTAGGAAAGCAGCAAGGTAAGGTAGGAGGGATTGTTCTTACTGGTAGAGTCAACCTGCTTAGGATTTTTCTCTACCTGAGTAAATCCTCCAGACTCAGGGGAAATGGGAGCATAGTCAGGGAAGGCCTCTTGGAAAACTGTTTTTAATAAGGATTTGAAGGTGGGAAGAGTGATTATCTGTCAGATATGAAGAGGGAGGGGATTCCAGGCCAGAGGCAGGACTTGGGCTAGAGGTTGGTGGCGAGTCTCCAGTCCATACTTCAATCATTTTTCTACAAAAACGTTTTGTACAAAAATGTTCAGGACTCATCACCCCATTTCCCAAAACCTCCAGTGTTTGCCCATTCACCTCTGCATCAAATAAAAACTTCTCACCATTAGCTTTAAAGCACTCAATCACCTTGCCCCCTCCTATCTCACTTTGCTACTCTCTTATTACAACGTGGCCCGCACACTTGGCTCCTCTAATGCTAACCTCACTGTGCCTCGACCTCTCCTGCCTCACTGCTGACCCCTCACTTGTGTCCTGCCTCTGGTCTGGAATGTCCTCTCTCCTCAAATCTGACAGACAATTACTCTCCCCTATCAAAGCCTTACTGAAGGCATATCCCCTCCAGGAGGCCTTCCCTGACTAAGTCCCCTCTTTCCTCTCCTTTCATTCATTCATTCAATCGTATTTATTGAGCAATTACTTTGTGCAGAGCACTGAACTAAGTGCTTGGAATGTACAATTCGGCAACAGATAGAGACAATCCCTGCCCAACAACGGGCTCACAGTCTAAAAGGGGAGACAGCAAAACAAACAAGTAGTCAGGCATCAATACCATCAAAATGGTAAATAGAATAAATAGAACCATATACACATCATTAATAAAATAGAGAAAGAATATATACAAATATACATTAGCGGAGTGAAGTATAGGCTGAAGCAGGGAGAGACAGGAGGATGGAAGATCAGAGAAGAGGCTGTTGCAATAATCCAGTCGGGATATTATGAGAGATTGTACCAGCAAGGCAGCAGTTTGGATGGAGAGGAAAGGGCGGTTCTGCTTCACCCTGACTTACTCCCATTATTCTTCCTCCCAGCACTTATGTACATATGTGTAATTCATTTATTTATATTAATGTCTGTCTCCCCCTACTAGAATGTAAGCTCGCTGTGGGCAGAGAATGTGTCTACTTATAGTTGTACTCTCCCAAGCGCTTAGTACAGTACTCTGTACACAGTAAGTCCTCATTAAATATGATTGAATGAATGAATGAATGAATGAATGAATGAATGAGATATTCGAGATGGAGGTACAGTGAGTAAATGGGCACCAAAGAAGTGAAATGTGTGGGCTAAGATGTGAAAGAGCCTGGGCTTGAGAGTCAGAGGTCATGAGTTCGAATCCCAGCTCTGCAACTTGTCAGCTGTGTGACTGTGGGCAAGTCACTTAACTTCCCTGTGCCTCAGTTCCCTCATCTGTAAAATGGGGATGAAGACGGTGAGCCTCATGTGGGACAACCTGATTACCCTGTATCTACCCCAGCGCTTAGAACAGTGCTCTGCACATAGTAAGCGCTTAACAAATATCAACATTATTATTATTAGTAAGAAATCGGGGAGATAAAGCAGTAGAGGACAAAGTGATTGAGTGCTTCAAAGCCTATGTTAAGGAATTTCTGTTTGATGCATAGGTGGATGGGCAACAATTGGAGGTTCTTGAGGAGTGGGGAAACATGGAATGAACTTTTTTGGCCCAGAGTTGTCCCAAGCCCTGTCCACCAGGTCATCAAATGATCACAGAGAGAGCTTCTTCCTGATCCTCTTCAATGCCTCCTTGACATCTTTGTTCCTCAGACTGTAGATGATAGGATTCAGCCCTGGAATGATGACGGTGTAGAAGATGGACACCACCTTGCTCTGCTCCATGTTCGAGGTGGCACCGGACTGGGCATACATGAAGAAGACAGAGCCATAAAACAGACCCACGCCCACCAGGTGGGAGACACAGGTGGAGAAGGCTCTCATCTGTCCCTCTGCTGAGAGGATCCTCAGGATGGTAGAGAGGACAAGGACGTAGGAGATCGAGACGATGGAGAAGGTGCCCATGATGATGGAGCCACCCAGGCCGAGCAAGACCAGCTGGTTGCTCAGCGTGTCGGAGCAGGACGGGGTCAGGATCGGGAGGACGTCGCAGAAGAAGCCATCGATTTTGTTGGGCCCACAGAACAGTAATCAGAAGATCATGGTGGTTTGGGTCAAGGCGTTGACCACTCCCCAGAGGTACAAGCCCCCCACCAGCAGATGGCAGATTCCATGGGACATGATCATGGAATAGTGGAGGGGGTCACAGATGACGATGAAGCGATCATATGCCATGGTGGCCAGGAGGAAAGCCTCTGTCGTCCCAAAGAGGGAGAGGAAAAAGAACTGAGTGGCACAGCCAGGGAAGGAGATGGCTGCCCGCTCTGAGACGAAATTAAGCAGGGCCCTGGGGGCGATAGTAGAGGAATAGCAGACTTCCAGGAGAGATAGGCTGCAGAGGAAGGAGTACATGGCAGTGTGAAGCTGGGAGTCCAGAGTGATGATGGCAACCATTCCGAGATTGCCCACCACGGTCACGCCGTACAGGACCAGGAACGTTAGAAATAGTGTTCCTTGCAACCACGGCCCGCCTCGGAACCCCAGGAGGATGAACTCAGTGACAGTGGTGAGATTCTCCATTGCTAATGAACCCCGTCCAATACCTTCTACTGGGATCTCCTGGACCAGTTGAGTCATGGTCGTTTGCTGATAATAATGACAATTACCATAATCATAATCACAATAATCATAATCATAATGGGATTTGTTAAATGTTTACTAAGTGCCAAGAACTGTACTAAGTATTAGAGGGGGAAACAGACATTAGTATACATAAGTAAGCTACAGATCCTCTAGACTGTAAGCTCATAGTAGGCAGGGAATGTATCTGTTTATTGTTGTATTGTACTCTCCCAAGCACTTAGACCAGTGCTCTGCACACAGTAAGGGCTCAATAAATATGATTGAGTGAATGAGTGGGGCTTGACTTCTGACTCATAGCGACTTCATAGACATATCTCTCCTAGAATGCCCCACCTCCATCTGCAATTGTTCCGGTAGCATATCCATATAGTTTTCTTGGTAAAAATACAGAAGTGGTTTACCATTGCCTCCTTCCGTGCAGTAAACCTGAGTCTCCACCCTTGACTCTCCCGTGCCACTGCTGCCCAGCACAGGTGAGTTTTGACTTCTAGCAGATTGCCTTCCACTCGCTAGCCACTGCCCAAGCTAGGAATAGAATGGGTAGGCCTCTGCTTGACTCTCCTTCCTGTAGCCAAGACTGGTAAAGTACTGGATACTCTCTAGGTGAGATCCTGAGACGGTAATGAATGGGTAGATAGAAGATAATCAGGTCCTGCAAGGGGCCTACAGTCTAAATAGAAGGGAGAACAGGTATCGAATCCACATTTGGAGATGAGAGAACTGAGGCACAGAGAAGTCAAGTGACTTACCCAAGGCCACACAGCAGAGAAATGGTGGAGCCAGGATTAGAATGCAGGTCCTCAGACTCCCAGGCCTGTGCTCTTTCTACTAGGGAAGAGGAAGAAGAAGAAGAAGGAGGAGGAGGAGGAGGAGGAGGAGGAGAAGAGAGAAGGAGAAGAAGAGGAATAGGAAGAAGAAGAAAAATATTTGTTAAGCACTTACTGTGTGCCAAGTACTAAGGGGTAGATATGTCATGTTGAACACAGTCCCTGCACATTGGGGGCTGATAGTCTAAGTTGGGGGAAGAACAGATATTGAATCCCCATTTTGCAGATGAGGGAACTGAGGCATAGAGAAGCAAAGTGACTTGCCTAAGGTTACACATCAGACAAGTGGCAGAGCTGGGGTTTTGTTTATGACAAATTTTCTCATTGTATCCTCATAATGACGCTCTGAAATAGGAAGAGGTAAGGAATATTATCCACACAGAGATTAAGGTGCTTCAATGAGTCAATCTTATTTATTGAGCACTTATTGGGTACAGAGCACTACACTAAGCACTTGGGAGATTACAATAGAACCGAGTTCCCTGCCCACAAGAATAAGTATTTAATCCCCATTTTGCAGATAATGAGACTAAGGCACAGAGTCCTCAAGTGACTTGCCCAAGGTCACACAGCACTCAAGTGGTGGAGTTGGGATTAAAACCCAGGTCTCCTAACTCCTGTGCCCTTTGCTGACAATGACCCATAAATTCACTCTTTTAGGCTTGCCTGCCATTTGTCATCGAATAACATTCGTCAGTTGCCCTGTTGAAAGTGCACTAGAAGCTGGTCTCTCTTTTTGCAGTGGGTCTTGGAACCACAGCCTAATAGGAGAAGCAGCACGGCTTAGAGGAAAGAGCACAGGCCTCAGAGTCAGCTCATTATGGGCGGGGAATGTGTCTGCTAATTCTGTTGTATTGTACTCTCCCAAGAGCTAAGAACAGAGCTCTGCACTTAGTACATGCTCAATAAATATAATTGATTGATAGTGCAGGCTCTGCTACTTGTCTGCTGTGTGACCTTGAGCAAGTCCCTTAACTTCTCTGTCCCCTCAGTTCCCTCATCTGTAAAATGGAGATTAAATCCTCCTCACTCCGATTTTGGCTGTGAGCTCCATGTGGGATAGGGATTGTGTCCAACCTGATGAGCTTGAATCTACTCCAGGACTTAGTAGACTGCCTGGTACTCAGTAAGTGCTTAACAAATACCATAAAAAAAAAAGATTGGACACCCACAAAGACCTTGCATGGGCTGTGTTCTCCTCCCAACTTGGTTTCTGAGATGAAAACAATCTGACTTCTCAAAGAACCGCATTTCTCAAAAACTGCTCCTCTTTTTTCTGCCCCCTAAAAAAGGGGCCTGGATCACCTCCCCAGACCATTTTAGAACAAAAGGCTGCCCAGGTTGTCAAGAATCACTGTGACTTTCTGTAGTTTAGGATGGGTGAAAGACTATGCCCCCTATCAGGGTCACACCTGGAGAGTTTCCATTACTCTACCAGTCTCAGCTATGGGAGGGAGAGTCAAGCAGAGGCCTACCCATTCCATTCCTAGTTTGGGCAGTGGCTAACAAGTAGAAGTCCATCTGCTACAAGTCAAAACTCCCCTGTGCTGGGCAACAGAGGTATGGGAGAGAGTCAAGGAAGGAGACTTGAATTTACTGAGCTGAAGGCGGCAATGGTAAACCACTTCTACATTTTCACCAAGAAAATTCTATGGATACACTACCAGAACGATTGCAGATGGAAAGCGGGGCGTTCTGGGAGAGATGTGTTTGTGGAGTCGTTATGGGTCAGAAATGACTTGACGGCATAAGACAAGACAAGAGAGACTATGGATTTAGAGGAATCAGAAGTTAGAATCTGTATTGTTAGAGAAGCAGCATGACCTAGAGGAAAGTGCATGAGCCAAAAAGTCAGAGGACCTGGGTTCTAATCCTGCCTCCACCACTTAGCTGCTGTGTGATCTTGAATGAGTCATTTCACTTCTCAGTGCCTCAGTTATCTCATTCTGTAAAATGGAGATTACCACTTTAAGCCCCACATGGGACATGGATTCTGTCCAAACTCATTAGTTTCTATCTATCCCAGCCTTTAGAACAGTGCCTGGCCCAAGGTAAGTGCTTAACAAATGCCACAAAAAAAACAAACAATCCCGGCTCTACCATTTAGGTTCTGAATGACCTTAAGCAAGTCATTTAACTTCCCTGTACCTCACTTACCTCCTCTGTGAAATGGGGATTAGTCAGTCAATTAGTCAATCTTATTTATTGAGTGCTTACTATTCATTCATTTATTAAACTGTATTTATTCATTCAATAGTATTTATTGAGCGCTTACTATGTGCAGAGCACCGTACTAAGCGCTTGGAATGAACAAGTCGGCAACAGATAGCGACAGTCCCTGCCGTCTGACGGGCTTACAGTCTAATCGGGGGAGACAGACAGACAAGAACAATGGCAATGAATAGAGTCAAGGGGAAGAACATTGCGTAAAAACAATGGCAACTAAATAGAATCAAGGCGATGTACATTTCATTAACAAACTAAATAGGGTAATGAAAATATATACAGTTGAGCAGACGAGTACAGTGCTGAGGGGATGGGAAGGTAGAGGGGGAGGAGCAGAGGGAAATGGGGGGAAAAGAGGGTTAAGCTGTGGAAATGTGAAGGGGAGGTGGTAGAGGGAGTAGAGGGAGAAGGGGAGCTCAGTCTGGGAAGGCCTCTTGGAGGAGGTGAGTTTTAAGTAAGGTTTTGAAGAGGGGAAGAGAATTAGCTTGGCAGAGGTGAGGAGGGAGGGAATTCCAGGACCGCGGGAGGACGTGGCCCAGGGGTCGACGGCGGGATAGGCGAGACTGAGGGACGGTGAGGAGGTGGGCAGCAGAGGAGCGGAGCGTGCGGGGTGGGCAGTAGAAAGAGAGAAGGGAGGAGAGGTAGGAAGGGGCAAGGTGATGGAGAGCCTCGAAGCCTAGAGTGAGGAGTTTCTGTTTGGAGCGGAGGTTGATAGGCAACCACTGGAGGTGTTTAAGAAGGGGAGTGACATGCCCAGATCCTTTCTGCAGGAAGATGAGCCGGGCAGAGGAGTGAAGAATAGACTGGAGCCGGGCGAGATTGGAGGAAGGGAGATCAGAGAGAAGGCTGACACAGTACTCTAGCCGGGATATAACGAGAGCCCGTAGCAGTAAGGTAGCCGTTTGGGTGGAGAGGAAAGGGTGGATCTTGGCGATATTGTAAAGGTGAAACCGGCAGGTCTTGGTAACGGATAGGATGTGTTGGGTGAACGTGAGAGACGAGTCAAGGATGACACCGAGATTGCGGGCCTGAGAGACGGGAAGGATGGTCGTGCCATCCACGTTGATAGGGAAGTCTGGGAGAGGACCGGGCTTGGGAGGGAAGATGAGGAACTCACTCTTGCTCATGTTGAGTTTTAGGTGGCTGGCCGACATCCAGGTGGAGACATCCTGGAGGCAGGAGGAGATGCGAGCCTGAAGGGAGGGGGAGAGGACAGGGGCAGAGATGTAGATCTGTGTGTCATCTGCGTAGAGATGGTAGTCAAAGCCGTGAGAGCGAATGAGTTCACCAAGGGAGTGAATGTAAATGGAGAACAGAAGAGGGCCAAGAACTAACCCTTGAGCAACTCCAACAGTTAAAGGATGGGAGGGGTAGGAGCCGCCTGCGAGGGAGACCGAGAATGACCGGCCAGAGAGATAAGAGGAGAACCAGGAGAGGACGGAGTCCGTGAAGCCAAGGTGAGATAAGGTATGGGGGGGGCGGGTGGTCGACAGTGTCAAAGGCAACAGAGAGGTCAAGGAGGATTAGAATGGAGTAGGAGCCATTGGATTTGGCAAGAAGCAGGTCATGGATGACCTTAAAGAGAGCAGTCTTGGTAGAGTGGAGGGGACGGAAGCCAGATTGGAGGGGGTCCAGGAGAGAATGGGAGTTAAGGAATTCTAAGCAGCGATTGTAGACGACTCGTTCTAGGATTTTGGAAAGAAAGGGTAGTAGGGAGGTAAGGCGATAACTGGAAGGGGAAGTGGGTCAAGAGCGGGTTTTTTTAGGATGGGGGAGACATGGGCATGTTTGAAGGCAGAGGGGAAGGAGCCATTGGAGACTGAGTGGTTAAAAATAGAAGGTAAAGAAAGGAGGAGGGCAGGGGTGATGTTTTTAATAAGGTGAGCAGGAATGGGGTCCGAGGCGCAGGTGGAGGGGGTGGCACTTGCGAGGAGGGAGGAGATCTCCTCTGAGGATACTGCAGGGAATGATGGAAAAGTAGGGGAGAGGGTTGGTGGGGGGGAGGGGAGAGGCGGAGGGGTGACTTTGGGGAGCTCAGACCTGATTGTGTTGATTTTTGTGATGAAGTAGGTGGCCAGATCATTGAGGGTGAGAGATGGGGGAGGGGGAGGAACAGGGGGCCTAAGGAGAGAGTTAAAGTCCGGAACAATTGGCAGGGGTGACGGGCATGGGTGTCGATGAGGGAGGAGAAGAGGTTTTGCCTGGCGGAGGAGAGGGCAGAGTTAAGGCAGGAATGGGGGACGGTGAAGATGTGGGTGGCAGAGGAGCGGAGCGTGCAGGGTGGGCAGTAGAAAGAGAGAAGGGAGGAGAGGTAGGAGGGGTCACGGTGATGGAGAGCCTTGAAGGCTAGAGTGAGAAGTTTTTGTTTCATGCAGAGGTTGACAGGCAACCACTGGAGGTTTTTAAGAAGGGGAGTCACACACACACTCACACACAACACACACACACTTTATTTACCCCTTCAACTCACCATGCACTTAGGCACACCCACCAAGCTCTGAACTATACACCCCACAACAATTAGGTATATATCCTTCCACTTAGGTCCTTACCTTACCTATATTGTATTAATTGGGTCCTCCCCATTCAACTGATGCTGGACCTATAAGATTCTAAGGGAACTCTGGTAGTATGTGGGAGACAAGCATACCTTGAAGGTGCAAGGGAAGGAGAGCAGAAAAGTGGGGACAGGTCTGTTAAGGTGGTGAGTCAGGGCTGCAGTGAACATGTCTGTTAATTCTGTTTTAGTGTATTCTCCTAACAAAGTAGTACAGTGCCCTACACATAGTAAGCACTAAGCAAACATCACTGATAAATTGCAGGAAGGAAGTGTCTCTTGGAATTTCCACAGCCACAGACAAAGGCTGGAGAACAAAGAGACAGTTTGAGTGGCGAAGAAGCCTTCTGAAAGGGAGTGTTAGGCTCTTCACCCCACTACCCACTTCCCTCACAGGCACGAATAAGGTCGGGAAAGGGGAAAGATTATACCTCCACATAGCCTGCCAATGACACCTTGAAGGAAATTACCTGGCCCAGAGAGCCCCTAGTAAGCAAGCCAGAAAGCACATTCAAAGTTACTCCAAACTCCACACCTCCTTCACCCCCAAAACTTTCCTCTTATCCTCCTAAACTCCACAACCCCTCACATTAAAGGCAACATATTCAACTCCAAATAGCCTCAGGCTCTGGAGGCTTATATAGGGCAGGGAGAGGAGGGTAGGGGCAGGGCCCGGCGTGACGTCAGTAATCCACTTGGTTAGTAGCAGCTGGGTTAGAGATCAGGTATCCTGGAGGGAAGCCCTATCAGCTTCATTGGAAGAGGGGATGGCTTTGGGAAAGATAGGGTAGGATGGGATAGGGGATAAGGGATAGGATTGGATTGAATCTCTAGCATGAAAAGCTTTGTCCAGGGAAGCACAAATTCATTCATTCGATAGTAGTTTTTCCAGCTCTCCAGAGGGTCTCATCTCTGACCTTACCCCCACCCCACCTTTTCTTTCCCTTCGCTCCTCAGAGCCCCCACATGTGACCTGCTGACACTGGACCCCAGGAGTAGTCAGAGCAGTCTGGCCCTGTAAAGTAGAAAGCAACATCACTTTCCACTTGAAAAGGGTTCGGGGCCAAGCCTGCAAGGCAAAGGCTGTGGGGCCTAAACTGGAAGAAAAGGGTTCAGGGCCCAATGTTCAAGTCAAAGCCTGCCTGGCCCAAACGAGAACGAAAAGGGTTCGGGGCCAAATCTGCAAGGCAAAGACTATGCGGGCCAAGCCTGAACAAAAAATATACAGGGCCAAACCTGCAAGGCAAACTCTTGGGTGGCCAAACTGGTTCCAGAAGTGTTTGGGGCTAAACCTGCAAGCAAAGGCTGCAGGACCCATACTGAAATGAAAAGTGTTCAGTGACAAACCTGCAAGGCAAACTCTGTGGAGACTAAACTGGAACAAAAAGTGTAGGGAGTCAAACCAGCAAGGCAAAGGCTGTGAGGGCTAAACCTGCAAGGCAAACTCTAGGGGTCCCAAACTGGAAACAAAATGATTCAGGGCCAAACCTGCAAGGCAAAGGCTGCGGGGCCCAAAGTGGAACCAAAAGGGTTCAGGGCCAAAGCTGCAAGGTAAAGGCTGTGGGACCCAAAGTGGAACCTAAAGCGTTCGGGGTCTAACCTGCAAGGCAAAGGCTGCGGGGTCCAAACTGGAAGGAAAAGGGTTTGGGTCCAAACCTGCCAGGCATAGGCTGCCTGGCCCAAACAGGAACAAAAAGAGTTCAAGGCCAAACCTGCCAGGCAAAGGCTGTGGGGCTCAAAACTGAACAAAAAAGATTCGGGGCCAAACTTGCAAGGCAAGCTCAAGGGGACCCAAACTGCAACCAAAAGTCTTCAGGGCCAAATCTGCAAGGCAAACTCTGGGGTGGCCAAACTGGTACTAAAAGGGTTTGGGGCCAAACCTGCAAGGCAAAGGCTGTGGGACCCAAATTAAAACGAAAAGGGTTCAGGGACAATCCTGAAAAGCAAACTCTCGGGGGAACTAACTGGAACAAAAAATGGTTGGGAACCAAACCTGCAAGGCAAAGGCTGCAGGGCCCAAACCAGAATGAAAAAGGTTCGAGGCCAAACAAGCAAGGCAAACTCTAGGGGTCCCAAACTGGAAACTAAATGGTTAAGGCTAAATCTGCAAGACGAAGGCTCTAGGGCCTAAACTGGAAACAAAAGTGTTTGGGGCCAAACCTGCAAGGCAAAGGTTGTGGGCCCAAGCCTGAACGAAAAGGGTTAGGGGCCAAAAATGCAGGGCAAAAGCTGCAGGGCCCAAACCTGAACGAAAAAGACTCGGGGACAAACCTGCAAGGCAAACTCTAGGGGACCAAAACTGGAAACAAATGGGTTCAGGCCAAACCTGCAAGACAAACTGGGGGGCGGGCAAACTGGTACCAAAGGTGTTTGGGGCTAAACCTGCCAGGCAAAAGTTGCAGGACTCAAAGTGAAACCAATAGCGTTCGGGGACAAACCTGCAAGGCAAACTCTGAGGTGGCCAAACTGGAACCAAAAGGATTCGGTGCCAAAGATCCAAGGCAAACTCTTGGGGGCCCAAACTGGAACGAGAAGTGTTCAAGGCCAAAAGTGAAATGAAACGGATTCAGGTCCAATCCTAGAAGGCAAACTGTCGGGGGGAGGGCAACTAGAACGAACAGGGTTGGGGGCCATACCTGCAAGACAAAGGCTGCAGGGCCCAAAACTGAATGAAAGGGTTTGGGGCCAAACCTGCAAAGCAAACTCTAGAGGGCCCCAACTGTAACCAAAAGTGTTTGGGGCCAAACCTGCAAGGCAAATGCTGCGGGACCCAAACAGGAACGAAAAAGGTTGGGGGCATAACCTGCAAGTCAAAGGCTGTGGGGCCCAAACTGGAACCAAATGTGTTAGGAGCCCAACAAACAAGGTAAAGTCTGTGGGGCCTAAACCTGAACCAAAACATTTCAGGGCCAAACCTGCAAGGCAATCTCTAGGGGGCCCAAACAGGAACAAAAAGGCTTCTGGGCAAAACCTGCAAGGCAAAGGCTGCGGGGCCCAAAATGGAAGCAAAAGGGTTAGGCCCAAACCTGCAAGGCAAATTCTGAGGGGGTGGGCAAACTAGTACAAAAGGTGTTGGGGGCTAAACCTGTCAGACAAATGTTGCAGGACTCAAACTGAAACGAAAATGGTTCGGGGACAAACCAGCAAGGCAAATTCTAGGGGGTCCAAATGGGAAAAAAAGAGTTGGGAGCCAAAATTGCAAGGCAAAGGCTGCAGAGCCCAAACCTGAATGAAAACGGTTCAGGGCCAAAACTGCAAGGCAAAGATCGGGGGCCCAAAATGGAACCAAAAGGGTTTGGGGCCAAAACTGCAAGGGAAAGGCTGTGGGGCCCAAACCTGAACGAAAAGCGTTGGGTGCCAAAGCTGCAAGGCAAAGGCAGGGGACAAACCTGCAAGGCAAAGGCCGTGGGGCCCAAACTGGGACCAAAAGGGTTTGGTCCCAAACCTGCAAGGCAAAGACTGCGGGCCCCAAACTGGAAACAAAAGGGTTCGGGGCCAATCCTGCAAGGCAAGAGCTGTGGGGCCTAAACTGGAACCAAAAGGGATCGGGGCCAAACCTGCAAGGCAAAGGCTGCTGGGTCTAATCCTCACCGAAAATGGTTAGGGGCCAAACCTGCAAGGCTAAAGCTGGGGGGACAAATCTAAAAGGCAAAGCCTGTGGGACCCAAACTGGAAGGAGAAGGGTCTGGGGCCCAATCTACAAGGCAAAGTCTGGGGGACCCAAACTGGAATGAAAAAGGTTCGGGGCCAAACATGCAAGGCAAATCGAGGGGGAGCAAACCTGCAAGGCAAAGGCCGCAGGGCCCAAAGTGGAACCAAAAGGGTTCAGGGCCAAACTTGAAAGGCAAAATCTAGGGGGCCCAAACTGGAACCAAAAGGGTTCAGGGCCAAACCTGCAAGGCAAAGGTTGCGGGCCCCAAACCTGAATGAAAAGGGTTCGGGGCCAAACACGCACGCCGAAGGCTGCAGGCCCAAACCAGAAAGAAAAAAGTTCGGGGCCAAACCTGCAAGGCAAACTCTAGGGGACCAAAACTGGAAACAAATGGATTCAGGCCAAACCTGCAAGGCAAGCTCTGGTACCAAAGGTGTTCGGGGCTAAACCTGCCAGGCAAAAGTTGCGGGACTCAAACTACAACCAATAGGGTTTGGGGACAAACCTGCAAGGCAAAGGCTGCCGGGGCCCAAACTGAAACCTAAAGGGTTCGGGGTCAATTCTGCAAGGCAAGCTCTGAGGGGGGGCACACTGGAACTAAAAGGGAAGGGGGCCATACCTGCAAGGCAAAGGCTGCGGGGCTGAAACCAGAACAAAATGGGTTCGGGGCAAAATCTGCAAGGCAAACTCTGTGGTGCCCAAAATGGAACCAAAAGGATTCAGGGCCAAAGCTGCAAGACAAAGGTTGTGGGGCCCAAACTGGAACCAAAAGGGTTGGGGGCCAAAGCTGCAAGGCAGAGCACTATATTAAGAGCCTAGAAGAGTACAGTATAACAATATCCCTCTCACATTGTGAACCCCATGTGGGACCTGATTATTTTGTTTTTACTTCAGCACTTATACAGTGCTGGCACAGAGTAAGTACTTAACAAATACCATCCTCTCTACTCATCTCAACTCTCTCGCCCCCCTTTCCCTCCACCGCTCTCGCTCCACTAACCCACAGCCCTGGATCACCTCCTCTATCCGCCTCCTACGCTCCTATGCTCGAGCTGCTGAGCGCTGCTGGCGAAAGTCCAAGCACCGAGCCGACCTCACACACTTCAAACTTATCCTTTCCTGCCTTAACTCTGCCCTCTCCTCCGCCAGGCAAAACTTCTTCTCCTCCCTCGACGCCCATGCACGTCACCCCCGCCAATTGTTCTGGACCTTTAACTCTATCCTTAGGCCCCCTGTTCCTCCCCCTCCCCCATCTCTCACCCCCAATGATCTGGCCACCTACTTCATCACAAAAATCAACACAATCAGGTCTGAGCTCCCCAAAGTCACCCCTCGCCTCTCCCCTCCCCCTCACCAACCCTCTCCCCTACTTTTCCATTCTTCCCTCCGTATCCTCAGAGGAGATCTCCTCCCTCCTCACAAGTGCCACCCCCTCCACCTGCACCTCGGACCCCATTCCCACTCACCTTATAAAAAACATCGCCCCTACCCTCCTCCCTTCCTTAACTTCTATTTTTAACCACTCAATCTCCAATGGATCCTTCCCCTCTGCCTTCAAAGATGCCCACATCTCCCCCATCCTAAAAAAACCCGCTCTCGACCCCACTTGCCCTTCCAGTTATCGTCCTATCTCCCTACTACCCTTCCTTTCCAAAATCCTAGAACGAGTAGTCTACAATCGCTGCTTAGAATTCCTTAACTCCCATTCTCTCCTGGACCCCCTCCAATCTGGCTTCCGTCCCCTCCACTCTACCGAGACTGCTCTCTCTAAGGTCACCCATGACCTCCTTCTTGCCAAATCCAATGGCTCCTATTCCATTCTAACCCTCCTTGACCTCTCTGCTGCCTTTGACACTGTCAACCATCCCCTCCTCCTCCACACCTTATCTCACCTTGGCTTCACGGACTCCGTCCTCTCCTGGTTCTCCTCTTATCTCTCTGGCTGGTCATTCTCGGTCTCCTTCACAGGCACCTCCTCCCCCTCCCATCCTTTGTTGGAGTTCCTCAAGGGTCAGTTCTTGGCCCTCTTCTGTTCTCCATTTACATTCACTCCCTTGGTGAACTCATTGGCTCTCACGGCTTTGACTACCATCTCTATGCAGATGACACACAGATCTACATCTCTGCCCCTGTCCTCTCCCCCTCCCTTCAGGCTTGCATCTCCTCCTGCCTCCAGGATGTCTCCACCTGGATGTCGGCCAGCCACCTAAAACTCAACATGAGCAAGACTGAGCTCCTCATCTTCCCTCCCAAGCCCGGTCCTCTCCCAGACTTCCCTATCACTGTGGATGGCACGACCATCCTTCCCGTCTCTCAGGCCCGCAATCTCGGTTTCATCTTTGACTCGTCTCTCTCGTTCACCCCACACATCCTATCCATTACCAACACCTGCCGGTTTCAACTTTACAATATCGCCAAGATCCGCCCTTTCCTCTCCACCCAAACGGCTACCTTACTGCTACGGGCTCTCGTTATATCCAGGCTAGACTACTCTGTCAGCCTTCTCTCTGATCTCCCTTCCTCCACTCTTGCCCGGCTCCAGTCTATTCTTCACTCCTCTGCCCGGCTCATCTTCCTGCAGAAAGGATCTGGGCATGTCACTCCCCTTCTTAAACACCTCCAGTGGTTGCCTATCAACCTCCGCTCCAAACAGAAACTCCTCACTCTAGGCTTCGAGGCTCTCCATCACCTTGCCCCTTCCTACCTCTCCTCCCTTCTCTCTTTCTACTGCCCACCCCGCATGCTCCGCTCCTCTGCCGCCCACCTCCTCACCGTCCCTCGGTCTCGCCTATCCCGCCGTCGACCCCGGGGCCACGTCCTCCTGCGGTCCTGGAATGCCCTCCCTCCTCACCGCCGCCAAACTAATTCTCTTCCCCTCTTCAAAACCCTACTTATAACTCACTTCCTCCAAGAGGCCTTCCCAGACTGAGCTCCCCTTCTCCCTCTACCCCCCCCTTCACCTCTCCGCAGGTTAACCCTCTTTTCCCCCCATTTCCCTCTGCTCCTCCCCTTCTCCCTTCCCATCCCCTCAGCACTGTACTCGTCTGCTCAAATCTATATATTTTCATTACCCTATTAATTTTGTTAATGAAATGTACATTGCCTTGATTCTATTTAGTTGCCATTGTTTTTACAAGATGTTCTTCCCCTTGACTCTATTTATTGCCATTGTTCTTGTCTGTCTGTCTCCCCCGATTAGACTGTAAGCCCGTCAAACGGCAGGGACTGTCTCTATCTGTTGCCGACTTGTTCATTCCAAGCGCTTACTACAGTGCTCTGCACATAGTAAGCGCTCAATAAATACTATTGAATGAATGAATGAATGAATGAATGAATGAATACCACAATTATCATTACTCTGCTCAGCACCCATCAAGTGTTCAACAAATCCCACTGATCAACTGTAAGAATGAAAAAGACCTAGAACAGGTAAGAGGGAAGTAGCAGTGTTTCCAAGCTTGGTGTTTTTCCAGGTCCTGGAACAGAGGGTTAGACTTGACAGAGGGCTGCCCAATTCATTTTTCTACAGAAATGTTTAGGCCATGTTTGCCCACTCCTCAAGAACCTCCAGTGGTGCCCATCCATCTCCATATCAAATAGAAAGTCCTTACCATAGACTTTAAAGCACTTAATCACCTTGCTCCTCCTACCTCACTTCGCTGCTCTCCTACTACACCCAGCCTGCACTTCGCTCCTCTAATGCTAACCTTCTCACTACCTTGATCTCGTCTATTTTACCACCTACCTCTCTTCCACATCTTGCCTCTGGCTTGCAACATCCTCCCTCCTCATACCAGATAGACAATTACTCTCCCCTCCTTGAAAGTCACATTTCCTCCAAAAGGCCTTCCCTGACTAAGCCCTCATTTCCTCTTCTACCACTCCCTCCTGGTTTCCATGACTTGCTCCCTTTTATTGACCCCCTCTACCAGCCCTACAGCACTTAAGTACATATATGTAATTAATTTATTTATATTACTGTCTCCCCTTCTAGACAGTAAGCTCATTCTGGGCAGGAATGTGTGCATTTATTGTTGTATTGTACTCTCCCAAGTGAGAGTACACGATTGAGTCAATGCATGAACTTGATAGCCTCTGTGACATGCTCTCATGGTGGAAAGAAAAGATGGCTAGGTATGGGTATTCCACTTCCACATTTTCACCAACAAAACTCTGTGGACCAGAATGATTGGGAATATATAGATATTCCTGCCTGTACTTTTGTTGCTGGTTTGGGGTTTCACAGAGCCCATTCATATGCAAATATGACTGAAAAATCTAGTGAGAGATCAGCTGTATTGTATTCAGTTAAAGATGAACACAATACCTTCCAGGTTTCTACCTTTCTACCCTAATAGGCTGTGCCAGTGTTTCCCTTCTCTCCTTTCTTCTTTTTCAATCTTGTCTCAGAGCCCTTCCGTTAAGCAGTCTAGGTATCCTGTGATCATCCATTCCACTGACAACTGCCTACTAGGCTCCAGTAGAACTGTCTTTGAAACTAAAGGAGAAATGTTTGTGCTGGAGTCCTCTCCCTCTTTATTCAACCCTCAAAAGCCCATTTCCCTGGATGTTCCAGAGGAGAGAAGCAGCATGGCCTAGTGGATACAGCAGGGGCCTTGGAGTCAGAAGGACCTGGGTTCTAATCTTAGCTCCACCACTTGTCTGCTGTGTGATCTTGGGCAAGTCATTTCACTTCTCTGGGCCTCGGTTACCTCATCTGTAAAATGGGGATTAAGACTCATTCATTCATTCAATAGTATTTATCGAAGACTCGTTGTGGGCAGGGAATGTGTTTGTTTACTGTTATAGTGTACTCTCTCTAGTGCTTAGTACAGTGCTCTGCACACAGTAAGTGCTCAATAAATATGATTGACTGACTGTGAGTCCCATGTTGGACATGGGCTGTATCCAACCTGATTAGCTTGTATCTACCCCAGGGCTTAGAACAGTGCCTGGCAGATAGTAAGTGCTTAACAAATACCATTCATTCCCTCTAGCCACCCTCAAAATAAATATATGTTTCCCCTCACCTCAGGTCCACAGTGCCTGTGAGGATGGGGTGAGGGTCTCTCTTTCTCTCTCTCCATCCCTGCTGGAGCTCTGTCATTCTGTTTCCCTGACAAGTTTCCCTCTGTCTCACTGAGCCCAGCAACAGGTGGGCACCCTGGGCGGCTAGAGATGAGTTGATCTGCCGGTGGTGTTGCTGCATTGAGATCGCCATCCCCCGGCAGTTTGGGTATAAGGAGATTGGCTGAACCCTGTTCCCCTGTGCCCGGGTGGGAGAGGCTGTCCCCAGAGAAGGAAGATCCTTCAGTCCAGATGTTACCACTGTCTCGAGGAACACCAAGGACTCATAGGCTCCCGGCTGAATAATTGCCCTTCTTTTTCCTAGGCAACCCCAATACCCCAGCATAGGTATCCATGGTGTGTCCAGAACAGTTATTTTGCAGAGGGGCTGGCTTTGGAGTCAGAGAATGTGGGTTCGAATCCCCGCTCGGCCACATGTCAGCTGTGTGACTTTGGGCAAGTCACTTAACTTCTCGGTGCCTCAGTTACCTCATCTGTAAAATGAGGATTAAGACTGTGAGCCCCACGTGGGACATCCTGATTCCCCTGTGTCTTCCCCAGTGCTTAGAACAGTGCTCGGCACATAGTAAGTGCTTAACAAATACCAACATTATTATTATTATTATTATATGCTGCTCTGGGCACAGTGGATGGAAGAAGTCCCAGCTAGCAGTCATCCCAAATTCTCCCTTTATGCACCCAAGAGAAGCAGTGTGGCTTAGTGGAAAGAGCCTGGGACTGGAAGTTAGAGGACCTGGCTTCCAATCCCAGTTCCACTATTTTCACTGTGCATATGGCAGTGGCCAAAGCAGAATGGAAAATCATGCAAACTTGTCATAGGCAGGGAATGTGTCCATCAATTTTGTCATATTGTACTCTTCCAAGTGCCTAGTACAGTTCTCTGCACACAGTAGGTGCTCAATAAATATGATTGATTGATTGGAATCATTCAATTGCTTATTCATTTATGTTAATGTCTATCTGCCCCTCTCTATGGTAAAGTCGCTATGGGCAGGGAACATGTCTACCAATTCTGTTATACTGCAGTCTCTCAAGTGCTTAGTATGGACCTCTGCTCACACTAACTGCTCAGTAAATAACACTGATTAATTATGGGGGGCTTAAAGGTGGGGAGAGCTGTGGCCTGGCAGTTTTGCCAGAGACTATGGAGTATGGGGATTTCAGGCTATTTCAGGCACCAGTGACCCCACCAGAATCTCAGTCACCATCTTTCTGCCGTCTTCAGTCTAGACCACCCTTTACTGCTCAAAGCATCTTTCTAAAACTTTTATTAAGAAAGCATCATACTCCTTCTCAAAATAATAATAATATTAAGAACGGTACTTGTTAAGTGCTTACTATTTGCCAAGCATTGTTCTAAGCCTTGGGGTGGATACATTCACTACCACAGATCCATCTTACCCCTGGCAGCCTCATCTTCAAACCAAATGACAACCCTAATACTTTTTTTAAGGTATTTGCTAGCACTTACTATGTGCTAGGCACTGTCCAAACCTTTGGAGTAGATACAAGTTAATAGGTTTGTACACAGTCCTTGTCCTGCAAGGGATTTACAATCTTAATCCCCATTTTACAGGTAACTGAGGCACAGAGAAGTCAAGTGACTTACCCAGGGTCACTCAGCATACAAGTTACAGAGCAGGGATTTGAACCCAGGCCCTTCAGACTTCCAGGCCTGTGTTCTATCTACTATACCAGACTGCTACTCTTCTGTAAAGCAACAAGTATAGTAAGTAGGCATAAGTAGTAAATACTAAAGTAACAACTCACTAGAAAATAAGCAAGTGAGAGGTAATTTATAGATTAAAGTTGTTCACTACATCTGATTGATTGCTTGATTTTTTAAAATAGTATTTGTTAAGTGCTTACTAGGTGTCAGGCACTGTTCTATGCACTGAAGTAGATCAATCAATCAATCAATTGCATTTTTGAGTGCTTACTGTGTGCAGAGCACTGTACTAAGTGCTCAGAAGAGTACAAGTCAACAGAATTAGTAGACATGATCCCTGCCCATAATGACCTTGCAGTCTAGAGGGGGAGACTCACAATGATAGGAATAAATAAGTAATGTGTAATATATAGTTTAAAGATGTATACATAAGTGCTATGGGGTTGGGAGTGGGATGACTATCAAGTGTCCAAAAGTCACAGATTCAAGTGCATAGATGATTCAGAAGGGAGAGCGAGTCATGGAAAATAGGGCTTAATCAGTGAAGGTCTCTTGGAGGAGGAGATACAAGAGGAGATACAAGGACATATAAGGCTAGATACCAGCTAATCAGGCTGAAGAGACTCCCCGTCCAACAGGGGGCTCACAATCTAAGTAGAAGGGAGAACAGGGAATGAATCCTCATTTTACAGTTGAAACTGAGGCACAGAGAGGGGGAGTGACTTGCCTGAGGTCAGCAGACAAGTGGCAGACTCCGGGATGAGACTCCAGGCCCTCTGGCTCCCAGTTCCTGACTCTTTCCACTAGGCCATGCTGCTCCTTGTGCAATAGTGGTAGAGGAAATTATAGTAGAAGAGGAAGCAGATTGAATATTTTTGCCAGTAGCCTCAATATTGTTTATTGAATGCTTACTGTGTGCAGAGCACTGAACTGAGCGTTTAGGAGAGCACAAAACAGCAACATAACATAAACAATAAACATTTCCTCCCCACAATGAGCTTACAGTCCAGAGGGGGAGACAGACATTAATATAAAAAAATAAATAAATGAGAGTCTACTTGGTGACCCCTAGGCTCTGCTTCGTCAGTAGTTCCAGAAACTTTATTTCAGGGCAAAGACCCTCATCCTAAGCAAATTCCTTTCCCCCTGAAGGCTTCCCCCAGGGCAGACTTTATGTCCCTGTTCCTCAGGCTATAAATAACAGGGTTCAGGGAGGGGGGTACTATGGCATAGAACACGGGAAGAAGGAAGTCCGGAAGAGAAGGGGAGTCAGGAACTGGATTGAGGTATTCAAACCCTCCAGAGGAGAGGAACAAGGTGACGACAATGAGGTGGGGCAGGCAGGTGGAGAAGGCTTTGGGCCAGCCCTCGGTGGATGGCATCCTCAGCACGGCCCAGAAGATGCTGACATAAGAGTAAACGATTAAAATCAAAGAGAAAAAAGCCACAGTGTCGATGAGGCAGATAACACCCACTTCTCCCGTTGTGTCTCCAGGGCAGACGAGCTTTAATACCTGGGGGACATCGCAGAAGAAATGGTGGATCATCGCGGGGCCACAGAAGGGCAGGGAGAAGATATTAGAGACATGAAGGATCCCCATGAGTTGCCCGCTGAGCCACGAGGCAAGGGCCATCTTCCCACAGGCCCCTGGAGCCATGATGACATCATAGCACGGGGGCCAGCAGATGGCCACACAGCGGTCGTAGGACATCGCCATGAGGATGCCCACCTCCGAACAGGCGCAGAAGGTAAAGAAGAGGACCTGAAGACCGCATCCAGCCGAGGAAATAGATCTACTGTTTATCACGGCGTTACTAATGGACTTGGGGACGGTAACGGAGATGAGGCAGAGGTCGAGGACGGACAGGTGCCTGAGGAAGAAGTACATGGAGGTGTGGAGACGCCGGTTGAAGACAGTGACGACAAAGATGAGGAGATTCCCCGTCAGGGCCACCAGGTAGACCAGGAGGTGGACCAGCTGCAGCTCCCGGACCTCAGAGAAACCCAGGAGGAGGTATTCCCTCACCGTGGTGACATTGGCCATGGGCCTGGAGGTGCCTGTTTGAATAGGAGAGGGGAAATGTAGGCAGTGTTGCCCAAAAATAGAGCACTAAGTTGGACATCAGGTTACCAGGTTCCAGTTCTGCCACTGGCTTGCTCTGTGACCTTAGGAAAGTTTAGAAATCTCTCTGTGCCTCAGTTTCCTCATCTGTAAAATGCGGATCATGCAGATGGTGAGCCCTAGGTCAGAACTAGAGAAGCAGCGTGGCTCAGTGGAAAGAGCACAGGCTTGGGAGTCAGAGGTCATGAGTTCGAATCCCAGCTCTGCCACTTGTCAGCTGTGTGCCTGTGGGCAAGTCACTTAACTTCTCTGTGCCTCAGTTACCTCATCAGTAAAATGGGGATTAACTGTGAGCCTCACGTGGGACACCCTGATTACCCTGTATCTACCTCAGCGCTTAGAACAGTGCTCGGCACATAGTAAGCGCTTAACAAATACCAACATTATTAACTGTGTCCTATCTAGCAATAGTTATGACATTTACTGAGTGCTTACTGTGTGCAGAGCACTGTACTAACCACTTGAGAGAGCACAATATAGCAGAGTTAGTAGACACATTCTCTGTCCACAATGAGTTTACGGTCTAGAGGAATAAATCAATCAGTGGTATTTATTAAGTGCTTACTGTGTGCAGAGCACTGTACTAATCACTTGGGAGAGTACAATATAATAGAGTTGGTAGACACATTTCCTGCCCACAACGAGCTTAGAGTGTAGAGGATGACTAAAAGTGAGAACTCCACTGATGTCTTAACAGAGTCCTATTTGAAATCACAAGGGATCCTTTATCCTATCCTCAAAACCACTGGGCAGTGGACGACACCACCTGGAGTCTTGCCTTAGGCTAGTTTTCTGTGACCTCAACACCGAGGCCTCTCAGAAACCAAGGGTGCCCACCCAGACTGAGTCAGGACTATCCCTGAGTAAAGACATAATTTTTTTATGGTATTTGTCAAGTGTACCAGGCACCATACTAAGCGCTGAGGTAGACAAAAGCTATTCAGGTTGGACAAAGTTCCTGTCCCACATGGGGCTCAGTCTTAATCTCCATATTACGGATGAGGGAACTGAGGCCCAGAGAAGTTAAGTGACTTGTCCAAGGTCACACAGCAGGCAAGTGACAGAACTGGGATTAGAACCCAGGTCCTTGTGACTCCCAGGCTAGGGATCTATCCACTAGGCCATGCTGCTTCTCACTGTTCATCAATGACATTTACTGAATGCTTATTAAATGTTATACACTCTGCTTAAGATTTAGGAAAAAACAACAGTAACGAGGCATATATTCTCTGCACTCAAGGAGCTTATTATTATTACTGATAATAACTAATAATAATAATAATTGTGATGCTTATTAAGACCTCACTGTGTGCCAAGCATTGTACTAAGTGCTGTGGTAGATAAAAGACAAACAAGTCTCACATTAAGTTTTCAGTCTAACTAGGAGGTAGAGCAGAGAAGCAGAGTGGCTTAGTGGGAATGGGACGGGCTTGGGACTCAGAGGACGTGGGTTCTAATTCCGGCTCTGCCACTTGTCTGCTGTATGACCTTGGGCAAATCACTTAACTTCTCTGTGCTTCAGTTACCTCAATTGTAAAATGGGGATTAAGACTGTGAGCCCCACCTGGGACAACCTGATTACCTTGTAACTACCCCAGTGCTTAGGACACTGCTTGGCATATAGTAAGTGCTTAACAAATTCCATAATTGTTATTATCATAATTAATATTAACAGGTATTGAATCCTCAGTTTGAAGATGGGAGAACAGAGGTATAGATAAGTGAAGTGGCTTGCCCACACTTATACAGCACACAAGGGTGGAGCTGGGATTAGAATCCAGGCCTCTTTCCACTAGGCTTCTCAATCTTCTCAGTCTAGATTACACTCTAGAGCACCGTGGCCTAGACATTCAGATTGGACACATACCCTGTTCCACATGGGACTCTCAGTCTAATTAGAGGGAGTAAGACTTAATATCTATTTTACAGATGGGGAAACTGAGGTAATGAGGCTTGACCAAGGTCACACAGCAGACAAGTGATAGAGCCTGAATTAGAACCCAGGTTGTAAGACAACCAGGCCCATGCTCTTTCCCTTAGGCCATGTTGGGACTCAGCAGAGAGAGAGTGCTCAGTGAATAATATTGATCGATTGGTTGAATGATTTTAAAATGGGGAGAGCTGTGGTGTAGTGGATTTTCAGGGGAGGAAGTTCCAGATTGGGGTGGGCTAAGCATAGCAAGAGGTATTTATTGAGCACTTCCTGTGTGCAAAGCATTCTACTACAACTCAGGAGGAGTGAAGACTGAGAGCTGGAAAGTAGCAGGACAAGAAAGTTAATGGATAGGCTGTGGAAAGCTCATGGAAGGCTTGGAAGCCAAAGGAATTGTCTATCATGCCTAATTACTGATCTCCCACTGCAGTGTTCTAGACTGTAAGCTCACTGTGGGCAAGGAGCATGTCTACCAAATCTGTTGTATCATACTCTCCCAAGTCCTTAGTTTAGTGCTGTGCACACATTAAACAATCGATCAATCAGGTGCATTCACTGAGTGCTTACCGTTTGCAGTACTGTATTAAACACTAGGGAGAGTACAACACGACACTATAGCAAGCATATTCCCTGGCCACAATGAGTAAGAGCCCAATAAATATAATCGATTAAGTGATGTCTGTCTGTCTCCCCCTCTAGACTGTAAGCTCATTGTGAGCAGGGAAGGTGTATATGAATTCTTCCAAGCACTTAGTACTCTGCCCACAATAAGAACTCAATAAATACCATTAGTTGATTGATTCTTCTAACTTCTAACAAGAGAAAAATGATTTGTCATGTCAGCTCATTAAGAGCAGGGTGTACTCTCCCAAGTGCTTAGTACAGTGTGCTGCACATAGTAAGTGCACAATAAATATATTTATAATAATAATTATGATATTTGTAAAGTGCTTACTATGTTCCGAGCACTGTTCTAAGCACTGGGGTAGATACAAGATAGATAGTCCCACGTGGGGCTCACAGTCTTACTCCCCCTTTTCGGATGAGGTAACTGGGGCACAGAAAAGTTAAGTGGCTTACCAAAGTCACACAGCAGACAAGTGGCAGACTCGGGATTAGAACCCACATCCTCTGACTCCCAAACCCGTGATCTTTCCCCCGAGCAACACTGCTTCTCTAATGATTCTTTAGTTGATTCTCTAATCAATATGATTGATTGATTAATTTTATGTGTCTTATGCATGTCACACTCCGTGACACAGTGAAATCACATCACTGAAGAATCATCTGCGGATAGATAGCAAGTCACCATTAAAAACCCCTAATTACAACTCTACTACAGCCATTACTTTCCCGCTCCATGGAGACTGTGAACGAGATATTCCTTCAGGACCATTGTGCCTGGGTCTCTCTTCCTGTTGCAGAGACAAACATCTCCTCCCCCTGGGAGGACCTTACAGTCTAGTGTGGTTTGCACATGCTGTGTGCAAAGCACTGTACTAAGTGCAGGAAAAGAATATATGGGTGGAAATTAGGTCCCTGGCTCTCAAGCAGATGAGCAGGGAGAGAGGACTGGGGACAGACACGTAAGGAGACTCAAACTCAGAAAAGCACTAAAGCATGTTGAAAACCAGTGTCAATAGTGGAAAGAGCCCGGGCCTGGGAGTCAGAGGAATCAATCAATAAATCAACCATATTTATTAAGCACTTACTGTGTGGGGAACAGTGTACTAAGGACCTGGGAACGTACAATACAACAATATAACAGACAGATTCCCTGCCCACAAGGAACTTACAGTTTAGCGATTTGAGGAACTAGGTTCCAATTCTGACTCCTCCACTTACCTGGTGTGTGACCTTGGGCAAGTCACTTAACTTCTCTGTGTCTCAGTTTCCTCATCTGCTGGGGGGATTCAATCCCTGTTCTCCCTCCCCATTGGACTGTGAGTCCTATGTGCAATAGGAACTGTACCCGGGACCGGTAATTGTGTATCTACTCCAAAGTGCTTAACTAGCATTATTGTTATTATTATTATTATTCTCTTCAGGGGTCTCCCAAGTTCTTAGAACTCTGCACACCGTAAATGCTCAACCATGCATTGATTGATTATTTATTTTAATATCTGTCTCCCCCCCAGACCAAAAGCTCATCATGGACAAGGGAACAAGTCCTCCAACTCTGTTGTACTCTCCCAAACACTCAGTACAGTGTTCTGCACACAGTAAGAGCTCAATACATACCATCGATTGATTGCTTGATCTGGAAAATTATAATAATGTTGGTATTTGTTAAGCGCTTACTATGTGCTGAGCACTGTTCTAAGCGCTGGGATAGACACAGGGGAATCAGGTGGTCCCACGTGGGGCTCACAGTCTTAATCCCCATTTTACAGATGAGGGAACTGAGGCACCGAGAAGTGAAGTGCCTTGCCCAAAGTCACACAGCTGACAAGTGGCCGAGCCGGGATTATGGGGATCAATCCAACCAAATTCTGAGTTAGTTAATTAATTTATTGATGAATTATGAAGTTTGTTAAGCACTTACTATTTGCCAGGCACTAAGCGCTGGGATAGAGTCAAGCAAATTGAGTTGGACACAGTCTCTGTCCCATGTGGGGCTCACAGTCTCAATCCCCATTTTACAGATGAGTTAACTGAGGCACAGAGAAGTAAAGTGACTTGCCCAAGGTCACACAGCAGAGAAGTGGCAAAGCAAGGATGAGAACCCATGACCTTCTGACTCCCAGGCCTGTGTTCTATCCACTATGCTGTGATGGGAAAGAGGGGAAATTCATGCCAGGCCTTTTCCCCTACCCCTACCCCTGGCCTTTTCCCCTGTCCACAGACCCTACATCCTTTAGGAACGATTGAGAATTAGGATTCAGACAGACAATCTGGTATCCCTGCCTCTTTGGTTCCTGGGGCTGTATCCTTCCTCCAGAGGCAGGGGAGGATCACGATGGTACCTGTAAATCACCCGGGTTTCTGTGGTTCTTCCCCGACTTCTCCAGTTTTCCCCACACACCTCGGCCCAGGGGTCTCAGTGGTCACCAAAGCGGAGCACAGCCAGAGACCTCCCCAGGTCTGGAGACAACAGTAACAGCAGCTGATACAAACTTTTAGCCTTTTATTCACGACATCACCAGAGTCCCTTGGACCCCTGGATTCTGCCCCATCTGAGTAGAGAGCATATTCCCATAATTCCATTCCTGATGAAGTAAGTGCCTCTTGGGTGCTAATTAGGACGTACTGGAGCCAAATGGGAAGGGAGGAGACTGAAATGCCCAACAATCTCAGTTTCCATTTTATATAAAGGCCCTGCGGCGTTTCCCCCTTCCCCCGACCCTGTTTTCACCCAATCATGATCTAAAGCTCTAACAAGCTCTCCCTCTCAGGATGATGTCTCTGGAGATCGGGGAGGCCCCCAGAGACACTGGTGCTGATGTTCACCAGGATAGAGCTGCACAATGGATAGGGATCATATCTACCAACTCTCTCATATATCTCTGCGCTGACCTCTCGCCCACATCCTGCCTCTTGTCTGGAACACCCTTCCGCCTCATATCCAACAGACAACTAGTCTCCCCACCTTCAAAGCCTTACTGAAGGCACATCTCCTCCAAGAGGATTTCCCTGAATAAGCACTCCTTTCCTCTTCTCCCACTCCCTTCTGCATCGCCCTGACTTACTCTCTTTATTCATCCCTTCTCCAACCTCACAGCACTTATGTATAGATATGTATTTTATTTATTTATATTTATCTCTGTCTCCCCCTCTAGAGTGTAAGTTCATTGTGTGCAGGGAACATGTCCATTTATTGTTACGCTGTCCTCTCCCAAGCACTTATTACAGTGTTCTGCACATGGTAAGCGCTTAATAAATAGGATTGACTGACTATAGTACTCTCCCAAATGCTTAGTACAGTGCTCTGCACACAGTAAGCGCTCTATAAATACGACTGACTGACTACCTCTTGTACTCTCCCAAGTGCTTAATACAATGTTCTGCACACAGTCAGTGCTCAATGCATACTACTGATTGATAAGGATAGGGTAGGAGGGGGAGGGTCAGAGTGGGTACCAGCACCTGGAATCCCAGGAGGGGAAGAACTTAATAGACACATTCAGTCTTGACTGATTAACCCAATAGCCCATCTACAGAGCAGAAAAGCAACCACTCTCCCCACCTTCAAACTCTTATTAAAACCTCATCTCCTCCATGAGGCCTTCCCTGACTAAGCCTCCATTTCCTTTTCTCTCACTCTCTTCTCTGTCACCATTACGCTTGGATTTGAACTCTTTATTCACCTTACCCTCCAGCCCCACAACACCCCTAGACTGTAAGTTCACTGTGGGCAGGGAATGTGTCTATTATATTATGTTTTGTTCTCTCCCAAATGCTTCAGTACAGTGCTCTGCACAGTAAACACTCATTAAATATGATTGATTGATTGATTATGTACATATCCATAATTTATTTATTCATATTATTATGTCTCTCCCTCTAGACTGTAAGCTCCTTGTGGTCAGGGAATGTGTCTACCAAATTCATTATATTGTAGTCTGTTATGCTGAGAAGCAGCGTGGCTTAGTGGATAGAACACGGGCCTGGGAGTGAGAAGGACCTGGGTTCTAATCTCACCTCTACCACATGTATTCTGTGTGACCTTGGGCAAGTCACTTAAGTTCTCTGGGCCTCAGTTACCTCATCTGTAAAATGGGGACCAAGACTGTGAGCCCCATGAGGGAAAGGGACTGGGTCCCACCTGATAAACCCGTACCTACCCCATTGCTTGGCACATAGTAAGTACTTAATATGTACCATAATAATAATAACTAGTGTCATTATTATTATTCTCCCTAGTACAGAGCTCTGAACATAGTAAGTGCTCAATAAATATGATTGATTGATTTAATGATAGATTGACAGATTAGGTAAGTGAAGCGCAGAAAAGTGAAGTGACCTGCTCAAAGTCACAGAGCAGGCAAGTAGTGAATCAGGGATTAGAACTCAGATCATCTGACTACCAGGCCCATCCTCTCTCCACTAGGCCATGCTGCTTTCCTTGTGTCCCCCATATAGTCACATGAGCACTTACGTCCTCAGAGACACTTACATACATGTACACATTCTCCTATTTTAGCACTCATTTATTCGCTTGCCTATCTTTCCATTCTCTTGTTGTCACCAGTTGTACCTCTCTTTATCACCTCCTCACTGAAAAAAGCGTTGTGTCTTTCTGATACCCTCACTAGACTGCAAGCTTCTTGAGGGCAAGGATCATATTTTCATTATCACTCTTATACTCTCCTAAGTGCTTAATACAGTGCTCTAAGCACCCTACAGAACAGATATATTGGGTGGATTGGGGAAATGTCAAATGAGTTATCCACAGGAGCAAATGAGTTATCCAGCAGAGTGGGTGGAGGCAGATCTACATCTCTGCCCCTGTCGTCTCCCCCTCCCTTCAGGCTCGTATCTCCTCCTGCCTCCGGGACGTCTCTACCTGGATGTCTGCCCACCACCTAAAACTCAACATGACCAAAACTGAGCTCCTCATCTTCCCTCCCAAGCCCGGTCCTCTCCCTGACTTCCCTTATCACCATGGACGGTACGACCATCCTTCCCGTCTCTCTGGCCCGCAACCTCGATGTCATCTTTGACTCGGCTCTCTCGTTCACCCCTCACATCCAATCCGTAACCAAAACCTGCCGGTCCCACCTTTATAATATCGCCAAGATCCGCCCTTTCCTCTCCACCCAAACGGCTACCTTACTGCTACAGGCTCTAGTAATATCCCAGCTAGATTACTGTGTCAGTCTTCTCTCTGATCTCCCTTCCTCCTCTCTTTCCCCGCTCCAGTCTATTCTTCACTCCGCTTCCCGGCTCATCTTCCTGCAGAAACGATCTGGGCATGTCACTCCCCTTCTTAAACACTTCCAGTGGTTGCCTATCAACCTCCGCACAAAACAAAAACTTCTCACTCTAGGCTTCAAGGCTCTCCATCACCTTGCCCCTTCCTACCTCTCCTGGGCTTCGGAGTCAGAGGTCATGGGTTCGACTCCCGGCTCTGCCACTTGTCAGCTGTGTGACTGTGGGCAAGTCACTTAACTTCTCTGTGCCTCAGTTACCTCATCTGTAAAATGGGAATTAACTGTGAGCCTCACGTGGGACAACCTGATTACCCTGTATCTACCCCTGCACTTAGAACAGTGCTCTGCACATAGTAAGCGCTTAACAAATACCAACATAATTATAGGGGAAGCAGCGTGGCTCAGTGGAAAAGAGCCTGGGCTTCGGAGTCAGAGGTCATGGGTTCGACTCCCAGCTCTGCCTTTTGTCAGCTGTGTGACTGTGGGCAAGTCACTTAACTTCTCTGTGCCTCGGTTACCTCATCTGTAAAATGGGGATTAGTAAGCGCTTAACAAATACCAACATTATTTCTACTGCCCACCCCGCACGCTCCGCTCCTCTGCCGCCCACCTCCTCACTGTCCCCCGTTCTCGCCTATCTTGCCGTCGACCCCTGGGCCACGTCCTACCGCGGTCCTGGAACGCCCTCCCTCCTCACCTCCGCCAAACTAATTCTCTTCCCCTCTTCAAAACCCTACTTAAAGTTCACCTCCTCCAAGAGGCCTTCCCAGACTGAGCTCTCCTTTTCCTTCTGCTTCCTCTACCCCCCTTCACCTCTCCGCAGCTAAACCCTCTTCTCCCCCCTTTCCCTCTTCTCCTCCCCCTCTCCCATCCCATCCCCTGAGCAATGTACTCGTCCGCTCAACTGTATATATCTTCATTACCCTATTTATTTTGTTAATGAGATGTACATCACCCTGATTCTATTTATCTGCTATTGTTTTAATGAGATGCTCTTCCCCTTGATTATATTTATTGCCATTGTTCTTGTCTGTCTGTCTCCCCCGATTAGACTGTAAGCCCGTCAAATGGCAGGGACTGTCTCTATCTGTTACCGATTTGTACATTCCAAGTGCTTAGTACAGTGCTCTGCACATAGTAAGCGCTCAATAAATACTATTGAATGAATGAATGAAATGGGGAAGTGGAGCCTGGGTTACTCAAAGAGCTTACAGTATGCTTGACGGTAAGCTTGCTGTGGGCAGGGAATGTGTCTACTTACTCAGTTATCAGTCAACTGTACAGAATACTGTACTAAATGCTTGAGAGAGTACAATACAGAAGATTTAGCAGACACATTCCCTGCTCATAATGAACTAGCACTCTAGAGGGGTAGGCAGACATGAATATGAATAAATAAGTCATTTATAATTTATAATTTAAAGATGCATATAGTATCTTCTCTCTAGAGATCTCCTGACTCTTCTCAAAATCCACCTGCACATTCAACCCCATTCCTTCATGGCTTATCAAAAAACTTGCCCCCTTCTTTCTTCCCTCCCTAAAAGCCATCTTCAACTGTTCTCTCTCCAGTGGCTTCTTCCTCATTGCTTTCAAACATGTCCTTGTCTCCCCTATCCTAAATAAATCCTCTCTTGACCCCATGGCTCTGTCCAGTTATCGCCCCATTCCCCTCCTACCATTTCTCTCCAAATTCTTTGAATGAGTTGCCTACACCAGCTGTCTCAAATTCCTCTCCTCCAATTCTCTCCCTGCCCCCCTCCAATCTGATTTCCATCCCCTTCACTCCACAGAAACTGACCTCTCAAAGGTCACCAATGATCTCCTTCTTGCCAAATCCAATGGCCTCTACTCCATCCTAATCTCCTTTGACCTTTAAGCTGCCTTTGACACTGTCAATCACCCCTTTCACCTGGAAACATTATCCAACCTCAGCTTTACTGACACTGTCCTCTCCTGGTTTTCCTCCTATCTCTCTGGCCACTGATTCTCAGTGTCCTTCTCTGGCTACTCCTCTGCCTCCCACCCCCAACTGGGGGGTCCCCTCAAGGTTCAGTTCTGGATCCCCTTCTATTCTCCACCTCCACCCATTCCCTTGGATAACTCATTTGTTCCCATGGCTTCAACTTCCACCTCTAAGCAGATGACATCCAAATCTACATCTCCAGTCTGATCTCTCTCCCTCTCTGCAGGCTCGCATTTCCTCTTGCCTTCAAGACTTCTCTGCTTGGATGTCCTCCCATCACCTCAAGCTAAGCATGGCCAAATCAGAACTCCTTTCCTTCCCTCCCAAACCCTGTCCTCTCCCTGACTTTCCCATCTCTGTAGATGACACCACCATCCTTCTTGTCTCACCAGCCCATAACCTTGGCATTATCCTTGAGCCCTCTCTGTCATTCAACCCACATATTCAATCTATCACTAAATCCTGTCGGTCCCACCTTCATACCATCACTAAAATCAGCCTTTTCGTCTCCATCTAAACTGCTACCACATTAATACAATCACTCATCCTATTCCTCCTGGATTACTGCATCGGTCTCCTTGCTGACCACCCAGCTTTCTGTCTCACCCAACTTGAGTCCATAATTCACTCTGATTCCCAGATCGTTTTTCTACAAAAACGTTCAGAAAATGTTTCCCTACTTCTCAAGAAACTCCAGTAGTTGCCCAGCCACCTCCTCATCAAACGAAAACTCCACACCATTGTCTTTAAAGCACTCAATCACCTTGCCCCCTCCTACCTCACCTCACTACTCTCCTACTACAATCCAGCCCCCACATTTCACTCCTCTAATGCCAACCTTCTCACTGTACCTCTATCTCATCTTTTGTACCACCCAACCCTCACCCACATGCTACCTCTGGACTGGAATGCCTTCCCTTCTTAAATCTGACAGACAATTACTCTCCCCACTTTCAATGTCTTATTGAGAGCACATCTCCTTCAAGAGGCCTTCCCTGACTAAACCCCTCTTTCCCCTTCTCCCACTCCCTTCTGCGTTGCCCTGAATTGTTTCCTTTTTTCATCCCCGCTCCCAGTCCTACAGCACTTATGTCCATATCTGAAATTTATTTATTTATATTAATGTCTCTCTCACACCCTCTAGACTGTAAGCTCATTGTGGACAGGGAAACAGTTAAGCACTTAGTACAGTTTTGCACACAGTAAGTGCTCAATAAATACAATTGAATGAATAAAAACATGAATGAATGACTGTTCATTTATTGCTGTACTGTAGTCTCCCAAGTGCTTAGTGCAGTGCTCTGTACACAGTTAAAGCTCAATCAATTCGATTGAATGAATATATATGCATATATACATGTATATATACAACACATGATATATAATATAGTTGTGTTGTATTCTCCCAAGCACTTAGTAGAATGTCCGGCACAGAGTAAATACTCACTAAACACCACTGATTGATTGATTATGGGCAGGAAGCATGTCTACCAACTCTGTTGTGTTGTACTCTCCCAACTCTTAGTATCGTAGTCTGCACAAAGTAAGTACTCCTTTCTGATCTCTCAACCTCCTGTCTTTCCCCATTTCAGTCTATACTTCTCTCTGCTGCCCAGATTATCTTTCTACAGAAACACTCTGGGCATGACACCCCCAGTGGTTGCCTATCAACCTTCATATCAAGCAAAAACTCCTCACTATTGGATTCAAAGCTCTCCATCACCTTGCCCCCTCCTACCTCACCTCCCTTCTCTCCTTCTACAGCCCAGTCCCCACACTCCACTCTTCTGCTGCTAACCTCCTCACTGTGCCTCGTTCTGGCCTGTCCTGCCGTCGACCCCTGGCTCACAACCTATCTCTGGCCTGGAATGCCCTCCCTCCTCACATCTGCCAAACTAGCACATGTCCACCCTTCAAAGCCCTACTGAAAGCTCACCTCCTCCAGGAGACCTTCCCGGACTGAGCCCCCCTTTTCCTCTGTTCCTCCTCCTCTCCCCATTGCCCCAACTCCCTTCTCTGCTCTACCCCCTCCCTACCCCATAGCACTTGTGTATATATGTAAATATTTATTATTCTATTCATTTTTTAATGATGTGAATAGATCCATAATTCTATTTATTTATATTGATGCTATTGATGCCTGTCTACTTGTTTTGTTTTGTTTTGTTGTCTGTCTCCCCCCTTCTAGACAGTGAGCCCGTTATTGGGTAGGGATTGTCTCTGTTTGCTGCCAAATAGTACTTTACAAGCACCTAGTATAGTGCTCTGCACACAGTAAATGCTCAATAAATAAATTGAATGAAGGAATGAATGAATGACAGAGAATCAATTAAGCACTTGGTACAGTGCTCTGCACAAAGTAAGTGCTCAATAAATACAATTGAATGAATGAAAAAATACAATTCAATGAATCTGTTTGTTCATTGTTGTATTGTACTCTCCCAAGTGCTTAGTACAATGCTCTGTACACAGAGCTCAATAAATTCTATTTAATGAATATATATGTATATGTATATACATACACAATACATGATATATATGTTGTGTTCTCCCAAGCACTTAATGCAGTCTTCTGTACAGAGTAAATACTCATTAAACACCACTGATTGATTGATTATGGGCAGGAAGCGTGTCTACCAACTCTGTTGTGTTGTACTCTCCCTAGCTCTTTGTACAGTGGACTGCACAAAGTAGGCACTCCATAAATACCATTAATAGTTGATTCATTGTGGCAAAGGAACATGTCAACAACTATGTTGCATTTTACTCTCCCAAGTACTTAGTTCAGTGTCCTGCACAGAGATGGGGATTGGTCTCCTTAGGAGCACAGTTCTCTCACTGGCTTTGAGCCTGGTCCACTCCCAGGGAAGTCCTGGAGGTCAGTTTGGGCTGTGGCCTTGATATATGAGGGTCCAGACAGACATATGAAGGTCCAAACCAGTACTGAGGAAGCTAGACTTGAGAGATTTAGAGTCACCTTCTTGGAGTGTCAAACCAAACTGGTATTATCCCTACTCTGGAAGATGTGAATTGATTATGATAATAACAATGATAATAATAATATTTGTTAAGCACTTACCACTTGTCAAGCACTGTTCTAAGTGCTGGGGTAGATACAAAAGTTAAACAAGTTGTCACCATTCCCTTTTTTAATGGAATTGTCAGCTGGTATTCACCCCATCTTCAGCCCCACAGCAAATATGTACATTATGAATTATTTATTTATATCGATGTCTCGCTCCCTCTCTAGACTGTAAGCATGTTGTGGGCAGTGAACGTGTCTACCAGGTCTGTTGTATTGAACTATCCCAACCACTTAGAACAGTGCTCTGCATATGGTAAGTGCTCAATAAATAACACTGATGATGATGATGGTAAGCATTTACATGTGCCAGACACTGTACTAAGAGCTGGAGTAAATATAAGATCATCAGTTTGGATGTAGTCCATGTCCTACACGGGGCTCACAGTCTTAATTCCCATGTTACAGATGAGGGAACTGAGGCACAGAGATAAAAACTGACTTGCCCAAGATCACTCCACAGACAAATGGCAGGGCTGGGATTAGAACCCAGGTCCTCTGACTCATTTGTTCATTCATTCATTCAATCATATTTATTAAGTATTTACAGTGTGCAGAGCACTGTACTAAGTTCTTGGGAGAGTACAATACAACAGTACAGAATAACAGTCCCTGCTCACAAGGAGCTCACAGTCTAGAGGGGAGGAGACAGACTTCAGTAAAAAATGAACAGACATCAATACAAATAAAGAAAATTACAGATATACACATAAGTACTGTGGGGCTGGGATTGGGGGGGCGGGGGAAGAGAAAAGGGAGCAAGGTAGGGCAACGCAGAAAGGAGTGGGAGATGAGGAAAAGTAGGGCTTAGTCTGGGAAGTCTGCTTGGAGGAGATATGCTTTCAGTAAGGCTTTGTTGGGGCCAGGGGTGGAAGTAAATTGTCTGGCAGATTTGAGGAGGGAGGGTCTTCTGGGCCAGAGGTAGGACATGGGCCAGGGGTCGATGGTGGGACAGGCAAGATCGAGGCACACTGAGAAGATTAGCACCAGAGGAACGAAGTATGTGGGCTGGGTTGTAGAAAGAGAGAAGCAAGGTGAGGTAGGAGGAAGCAAGGTGATGGAATGTTTTAAAGCCAATGGGTGAGGAGTTTTTGTTCGATAAGGATATGGATAGGAAAATACTGGAGATTTTTGAGGAGTGGGGTTAACTTGTCTTGAATGTTTCTGTAGAAAGATGATGCAGGCAGCCGAGTGAAGTCTGGACTGGAGTGGGGAGAGGCAGGAGGTTGGGAGGTAGGCAAGGAGGCTGATGCAGTAATCTAGGAGGGATAGGATGAGTGTAGTAACATGGTAGCAGTTTGGATGGAGGGGAGAGAGCAGATATTAGTAATGTTGTGAAGGTGGGACCGACAGGATTCGGTGATGGATTGAATATGTGGGTTGAATGAGAGAGAGGAGTCAAGGATAACGCCAAGGTTATGGGCTTATGAGACGGAAAGGATGGTGGTGCCATCTACAATGGTGGGAAAGTCTGGGAGTGGAGGGTTTGGGTGAGAAGATAAGAAGCTCAGTTTTGGGCATGGCTTCTGAGTCCTCTGACTCCCAGTCTCATGAGCTCCCCACTAGGCACGCTGCTCCTCATCATTAGCCCCACATGGGACATGAGTCTAAGTAGGAGGGAAAACAGGTATTGAATCCCCATTTTACATTGAGGAAACTGAGGCACAGAGAAGTTGAGTGACTTGCTCATGCTCACACAACAGGCAAGTGGCAGTGCTGGGATTAGAACCCAGGACCTCTGGCACCCAGACCCATGTTTCCACTAGACAAAAATTGTGCCTCTGCAAATATTCATTCATTCATTCAAATGTATTTATGGAACATGTGTGCAGAGTACTGTACTAAGCGCTTGGAAAGTACAGTCCAGCAACAGAGACAATCCCTACCCAACGGGCTCACAGTCTAGAAATATGAACCTCTAATAGCACTAAAATTCTGTTTTGCCTCCTCCTTTCTCCTCTTCCTCTCCCAGCAGACCACATCTCCACAACAGTGTCCACTGGGGCTAATTGCCTTCATCTCCCCCCATGGGACTTTCCCCATGACTCCTGTCTCCAAAAGCCACATCAGGTCATTAAATATCACCAGTTTCCCACCGATGCACTGAGACCTGATGAAACGTATTTGTGCGTCGGAGCATTTCAGATACACAGTTGAGTGTCTTTGTGGGTGTCAGGGAATTTCAGTGACAGCAGAAGATCTGAAACACTGACCACCTCTGTATGGATGGAGATTATCCTTCACGTTGAGTGATCTGACCGTAAACAAGTTCCTTCCATTATCTACCTTCTTCATTCCCATGACGATCCTGAAGCACAGAGAAAGGCTGATACTTGGCCAGGGTCTCCCAGCAAGTCAGCAAGAGAGCTGGAATTGGATCTCAGAGTAACCTGTTCCATCTTTCTGTCAGTCCACCTTCCAGACTGCCTTTGTCTCAGAAAAATATCAACATTTCCATATGGTAAGCGTTAAGGGACTATGATGAGTTTGTGTACTCAGATTCAGTGGCCTTTGGTATAATTATCCTTTTGGGGTAGAGCAGTGAAGTCTCTAAAATCTGTATCTGGGAGTAAAATTTTTGTTTGTCTCCTCCATTAGATTGAAAGATCCTTGGGGGCAGGGAACATGTATCTTGATTTGTTAGATGCTATTTGTTAAGCACTTACATTGTCCCAGGCACTGTACTAAGCTCTGGGTAAGATCCCTGAGGTCAGGGAAATGTACCTTGCTTCTGTTTAACTCTTCTAAGCTCGTTGTAGGCAGGGAATGTGTCTACCAATCCTATTATATTGTACTCTCCCAAGTGTTTAGTACAGTGCTCTGCACACAGTAAACATAAATGATTGAGTGAGTGACTGAGTGGACGTTGAAGGCCAGTGATTCATTGATTGATTAATATAATTTCAAAGTTTTTGTTCCAAGCTGATTCAAAATGGGCCCCTGCAATATGCAGGAACAGAATGGGGGAAAATATTCAAAGACAGAAAACTGATAAGGTTAACTATTTGCCATCCAATAACATATGGACAGAATGGTGACAGTCTTGAAATGATAATCACATTTGGTATAACATTAATGATGATATTTGTTAAACATTTACTTGCTTTATGTGTCGAACACTGGACTAAACGCTGGGGTAGATACAAGATTATCAAAAACATGGAAACAATAATGACTTCTTGTAATGATAATAATAATCACATTTGTTATAATAGAATAATGATATTTCTTAAGCATTTACTATGTGTTAAGCACTGTACTAAGTGATGGGATAGATACAGTAGGTAGCTGGGATAGATAGTGCTGGAGAAGCAGTGTGGTCTAGTGGATAGAACATGGGTCTGGGAATCAGAAGGATAGGGGTTCTAATCCCGGCTCTTCCACTTGTCTGCTGTGTGACCTTGGGTAAGTGTCACCTGTTGCCCGGGGATGGGTTCATTTGGGAATCGGAGCCATGAGAGAGACTGGGGATGGAAAGGCTGGGTTTTATACAAAATTTATTCCGCGAGACAAATTGAATTATTTGATTATCTTGGACACGGTGAAATGAACCTCCCTTTTGGGAGGAATATGATTATTTAGTGATATTAGAGCTTCCCTATCAGGAGGAATATACTTATGTGTTACTAGCACATGGTAAAACACCCAGATCCCAACCAGGAGGAATTCACTTATGGTTTGTTCGCATGTGGTGAGGTGACTAATTCCCACCCACATTCACTTCCCACTTGGGATGAATACACTTAGGCCTTACCCACTTGTGGCAAAGCGCCTAGCTTTCAGCCCCACGAGCATTCAGTGGGATGGGACACTCACCCATCCCACGACTCTTCACTTGGTGCAGGCAGAGTGGGCTTCTCAAGCTCTGGGCAGAGGTGACCCACAGCCGGCTGCTGCGAGTCTTGATACGCTGCACAGAAGGTCAGAGGCCACAGGTATTTATCACCTGTGCTCCTAGGCCACTCCAGCTTCTGGCCTCAGTTTATCCAATCTCCACTCTCCCCCCCTTCCTCCATACCTAATTTGATTGGCACAGGGGCGAAAGACACCTTCTGAATTCCTGGCTTGGGCTGTCAACCTAGCAGTTCTGGTTGTGGGAACGGTATCCCACCAGCACTTCTTGTGGGAATGGTATCCCACCAGCACTTCTAAGTTCTGCCTTAATGGCTCAAGCAGTCATGAGATAGCATTTGACCTTGAGATGATGGGAATCCCGGGTTTACCTTGGGACAGCAAGTCACTTCACTCCTCTGTGCCTCAGTTGCCTCATCTGTAAAATGGGGATTAAGAATGTGAGTCCCATGTGAGACATGGACTGTGTATCTACCCCAGCGATAGTACAGTGCCTAGCACATAGTAAGCACTTATTAAGTAGAAAAAAAAAACGGAAAATCAGGTCAGACTGTATTAGAATCTGATTTTCTTGTATCTATTCCAGCACTCAGTTCAGTGCTTAGAACATAGTAAACACTTCACGAATTCCCCAGTTATTGCCATTATTTAGTACCACACTCTGCACACTGTAAGCAATCAATAAATACCATTGATTGTTTGATTCATTAAGGGGTCAGGAGGAAAGTTTGTCTTCCTTTAGCAACTTCCACAATTCCTCCTTCCCACTTCCTCTACATGTGGGGCTAGCTGCATGACTCTCACAGCTCATTATAGGTATATTGAGGTAAGTGAAACCCATGTCCACCAGGCCTAAAAGGTGATAATGGATAATAATGGCATTTGTTAAGTGCTGACTATGTGCCAGGCACTGTACTAAGCACTGAGGTACTGTACTAGATATCCTAGACATCAACTACTTGTATCGGGAGGCATTTTTTTTTTTACTCTAAAACTAGTATTTAACTATTCCGGAAGTAAGTAGGTTTTCTAGGCAAGCAGCAAGGAAGAAATAAAGTTCTTGGAACTAGATGGAGGAAGTTCTATTTTGCAAATATTGAGACAGGACAGTGGTACCTTTCTATGCTCCTTTTCAGTACGTGGTAATGCCTAGACCAAACAGCATGGCCTAGTGGAAAAAACATGAGCCTGAGAGTCAGAGGAGCTGGGTGCTAATCCTGACCTACCAATTACCTGTTGTGTGACCTCGGATAAGTCACTTAATTTCCCTGTGCCTCAGTTCTCTCATTTCCAAAAGGGGGTTTCAATACCTGTACTCCCTCCTACTTAGACTTTGAGCCCCAGGTGGGACCTGATTATCTTGAATCTACACCAGCACTAAGACTGTGCTTGACACATAGTAAGCACTTCATAAATACCACAATCATTATTATTATTATTGTTATTAGTGCTAGGACTCTGAGGCCAGAAGTATTACACTCTAGGAAACCAAGAAGAGTAACTGGTTTATCACGAGAGTTATGGGAAGGATAAATTGAGAGGCACACTTTGTCAAGAACTCCTGTGCTCTCTTGCAGTTTTTGTCCACATGGGGACCTTTGTCACAACAGTTTTCAGACAGTCAATAAACTATGTCTTCTTGCTGTGTCACCAAACAGAAGTTTCCTCCAAACGTTCTTTTCACTCAGATGGCCAATGGCACGGAAGTGACAGAATTCCTCCTACTAGGGTTCTCTGAGGTCCAGGAACTGCAGCTAGTCCATGCCACGCTGTTCCTCCTGATCTACCTGGTGGCCCTGACGGGAAATCTCCTCATCGTCACCGTCACCACCCTCGACCGGCACCTCCACACCCCCAGGTTCTTCTTCCTCAGGCACCTGTCTGTCCTCGACCTCTGCCTCATCTCCGTCACTGTCCCCAAATCGTTCTTCAATTCAGTGACCAACAACTCCATTTCTTTCCAGGGCTGCGTTCTGCAAGTGTTTTTCTTTGTTTCGGCCGTTGTCTCTGAGGTGGCCCTGCTCACAGTGATGTCCTACGACTGCTACGCCGCCATCTGCCACCCCTTGCGCTACGAGGTCATCATGAACAGAGGAGTTTGTGGGAAGATGGCGGCCGCCTCCTGGCTCAGCGGGGGCCTCTCCGGCCTCATGCACATGGCCACCACCTTCTCTGAACCCTTCTCTGGGCCCAACGTGATCCACCAGTTCTTCTGTGACGTCCCCCAGCTTCTGAAGCTCTCTGGTCCCCAAGGAAACATAAGTGAATATTCACTCATTGTCCTGTCTGCCAGTTCCTTCGCTATCTGTTTCGCATACATAACCGTCTCGTACATTCGCATCTTCTCGGCTGTGCTGAAGATGCCATCGGCAGAGGGCCGATCCAAAGCCTTCTCCATCTGCCTGCCCCATCTCATCGTCATGACTTTCTTCATCTCCACGGGTGTTTCTGAATATCTAATTCCATCCTCCAATTGTCCAACAGGCCTAGACTTGCTTCTGTCCGTTTTCTATTCCATGGTACCCCCAGCTCTGAACCCTGTCATCTACAGTTTGAGGAATCAGGCTGTGAAAGCTGCTCTAAGGAGGATGTTATGCCTGGAATAATAATAATAACTGTGGTACTTGTTAAACACTTACTTACAGTGTGTCAGGCACCGTACTGTGCGCCGGGGTGGATACAAGCAAATCGGGTTGGACACAGTCCCTGTGCCACATGGGGCTCACAGTCTCATTCCCCATTTTACAGATGAGGTAACTGAGGCACAGAGAAGTGAAGGGACTTGCCCAAAGTCCCACAGTAAACTAGTGGCAGAGCTAGGAGTAGAACCCATGACCTTCTGACTCCCCAGCCCGTGCTCTATCCACTATATCATACTGCTTCTCATAATGGTTCTCTAATAGAAAACGGTTCCCTAACAGAAAATGACCATTTCTTCTGGAAGAGGTCAATCATCCGTTCTGAGAGCTGAAAATTCTCTTGCCCCAAAGTGAGGAGAAATGGCATGTCCCCCTACTACTTGGTTGGCACAAGAGTTTGTTTCCCTCTCCTCACTGTCCTGTCCCCATTCCCTGTTCTCCTCCTGCCCAGCTGTCCTCTAGAATGTAAACTCTTTGTGGTCAGGCATCATGTCTATCAATTCTGTTTTACTGTGCTTTTCCCAACACTTGGTACAGCATTTGGAGAACAGTAAGTGCTCAGTAAATACTATTAATTGATTGATTATTTTTGTTGGGGATTTTTAGACTGATTGAGGGATTACTTGATTGATGATTGACTAACTGATTATTTCCCCTATCAGGAATCGATTTCAATGTCCATCTTCCCCTCTAGACTGTGAGCTCTTTGTGGGTGGGGATTGCATTGACCAACTCTGTTCTATTGTACTCTCCCAAGTGCTTGGTACAGTGCTCTGCACACAGTAAGCTCTCAATAAATACCATTGATTGATTGACTAATTTCTGTAGACTGTAAGCTCATTGCAGGCAGAGTTGTTTACCAACTCTCTGGTACTGTAGTCTTCCAGGTTCTTAGTATAATTCTTTGGGCATAGTAAGCACTCAATAAAATATCACTGATTGATAAGAACTGGTCTCCCTGATGTTTGTAACATCTAACCCCTTGACCCACGCCATGGACCCCTGTGTGTCTCGAAAACACTTGCTTTTCTACTCCTCCTTTATTGAATCCTTTCACCTTTCACTCTCCATCACTTGTCTGCTATGTGACCTTGGACAAGCCATTTTACTTCTCTGGGCCTCAGTTCCCTCATCTGTAAAAGGGGGAATCAATATCTATCTCCCTCCTACTTAGAATGTGATAATAATAATAATAATAATAATGGTATTTGTTAAGTGCTTACTTTGTGCAAAGCACTGTTCTAAGCACTGGGGGGGATACAAGATGATCAAGTTGTCCCACGTGGGGTTCACAGTTTTAATCCCCATTCTAAAGATGAGGTAACTGAGGCACAGAGAAATTAAGTGACTTGACCAAAGTCACACAGCTGACAAGTAGCAGAGCCGGGATTAGAACCCATGACTTCTGACTCCCAAGCCCGGGCTCTTTTCACTGAGCCACCCTGCTTCTGATCTTGTATCTACACCAGTGCTTAATATATAGTGAGTACTTGACAAATATCATTATTTTCTCAGACCTCTTTCAGAGTTGGAAATGCTGTGATGATGAAGACAATGATGATGATGATGATGATGAGATGATGATAATAAGTAATTTGGGGGTAGGGGAGATTTGGAGGGATCAGAGGGATTGCTGGATGAAAATATTAGGGGCAAAAAATCACCTGAATTTAAAAAGTGCAAGGGCTCCAGACGGTCATATAAAGAGATTTACACTCCTCTACGGAGGGACATATAGAAATGGCACATCTAGGAGCCCCAGAATTTCATTCTCAAGAACAACATCCTTAATTCACCAACCCTTTCTGCTCCATGACTTTAGTAAAATTGTATTTGTTAAACATTTACTAGGTGACAAGCATTCTTCTAAACATTGGGTTAGATACAAGTTAATCAAGTCAGAGACACAATCCCTGCCCCACAAGGGCTCAAAGTCTAAGTATTGAATTTTACAGTTGACAAAACTGAGTCCCAGAGACATGGAATGACTTGCCCAAGCACACAGCAGACAAGTGGCAAAGCAGGGATTAGAACCCAAGTCTTCTGACTCTATCCCCCTCTATTCGATCCCTTGAACTCACTCGCTCCTTAATTCTGCACTGTAGCGCTGCCCACAGCTCCCTTATCACAAGAGACAGTATGTTCATCTTGTAATCTGAAAGTACTGAATTTGAGTGCTGTTTTTTTTTATGGCATTTGTTAAATGCTTACTATGTACCAGATACTGTACTAAGTGCTGGGGTAGATACAAATTAATCAAGTTGGACACAGTCCATGTCCCATATGGGACACACAGGCTTACTCTCTATTTTGCAGACGAAGTAACTGAGGCACAGAGAAGTTAAGTGACTTGCCCAAGGCCACACAGCAGGCAAGTGGCAGAGCTGGGATTAGAACCCAGGTCCTTCTGACTTCCAGGTGTGTGCTCTATCCACTAGGTCTTGCTACTACTCAGGAAGGATCCCTTGGTATAAAAGACTATCCTGGGAAGAACATAGGTTCCTCATGGAGATGGAGCCTTGTCTTCCTCAAACGGACCTCCCAGAACTTGGCAAGCTTGGAGTTACTGCTTAGCAGCAAGAAGGAGCTGACGGTGGCATAGCCGCTGACCACAAACATATTGGCATTCAGGAGGGTGATGTTGTTCCTGAGGGAACTCCCCAGAAACAGTGACAGTATGAAGTCCGTGCAGTAGAAGGCCACAAAGCAGCTGACCAGCAACAGAATGGTCTGGGTTGCTCTCATTTCTGGGGATTTCCAAGGAGGCGGGCGCTGGCCGTGGAGATGGCGGACCTTCCGGCTGTGTTGGAAGAGGAGGAAGAACATGTAGCCACTGGAGTTTCCCATGATTCCCAAGGCGAGGACGTCACAGAGTGCCATAAGGAAGAGGAACAGCCCTACGAGGCTGCTGATGGGCTTGATGGAACAGTAGTCATCACTGAATCTGGGCTGGCAGCTGGTCACGTTGGGAGAACAGGAGGTTGATGTCCATGATCAAGTTGAGGAGCCACAGGAGGATAAGGATTAGGAGGATATTCTTCTGAACCTGGGCTTTTAGCTGGGCTCAGAGAGAGGAACTCGGGCTGATGATCACGGACTGAACCATACTCAGGAGGCCGGTGGTACAGATGGAGAGGCCTCTGGTCACCCGGTACACCTACGCGAACGTCTTATATCCGATGTCCATCTGCAGAAGCTGCAGACGCTGAGCTGATGCTGACACAGTGACCACTCTGGTAAGGAGCATCGGAGTGTGGACCAGGGCCAGGTGGACAATGACCAGGTCTGTGGGTTTTGGCCTGGGTTCCAGGAGGATCATGGAAACGTGGAGAGTGATGGGGAAGGAGTTTCCCATGACCCCTGTTCCGGTCTGGAAGAGAAAGCAGATGCCCTGGACCACCTCATTGGAGAAAGTGAGCATTCTCACTTCTCGGGGTTTGTAGGTAGAGTCTTAAGAGGAACAGAATATGTAAAGGAAAGTAAGAGACCCTGTGCAACGGTCACCAGGAAAAATCTGACAGAACCCAGAATCCAACAGAACCCAGGGCACAGGGCTGAAGCAATTCCAACTCTCCCTCAATTGAACATATTTACTGAGTGCTTACTGTGTGCAGAGAATGGTACTAAGCACTTGGGAGGGTGATAATAGTCATGATAATCATGTATTTGTTAAGCACTTACTATGTGCTAAGTACTGTTCTAAGCACTAGGATAGATACAAGGTAATCAGGTTGTCCCACTTGGGGCTCATTGTCTTAATCCCCATTTTACAGATGAGGTTACTGAGGCATAGAGAAGTTAAGTGGATTGCACAAGGTCACACAGCAGTCAAGTGGCAGAGATGGAATTAGAACCGACAACCTCAGACTCCCAAGCCCATGCTCTTTCCACTAAGTCATGCAGAGTTGATAGACGTGGTCCCTACCCAAAACGAGCTTACAGTCTACAAACTGTACGCATCCAACTTCATCCTCGTTATAATAATAATAATAATTTTGGTATCTGTTAAGCACTTAATACATTCCAAGCACTGTTCTTAGGGCTGAAATAGATACAATGTAATCAGGTTGGACACAGTCTTTCTTTCATATGGGGATTACAGTCTAGGAAGTAGGATTTAATTCCCATTTTGCAGTTGAGAAAAGCGAGGCTCAGAGAAGTGAAAGGAAAGACCAGTGACAGATGCAGGATTAGAACCCAGGTCCTCTAACTCCCTGTACCATGCTCTTTCCATTAGGCCACGCTGCTTCTCTTCACATCTAAAACAGTGTACCTCATCTTCCCACCAAAATTCTATCCCAGACTTTCTCATCAACATAAGCAAGATCACCATCGTCTCTGTCTCATATACCCACAACCTTGGTGTTATTCTCGACTCATCTCCTAAGCACCAAGCCGACGTCACACACTTCAAATTTATCCTTTCCTGCCTTAACTCTGCCCTCTCCTCCTCCAGGCAAAACTTCTTCTCCTCTCTCATTGACACCCATGCCCGTCACCCCCGCCAATTGTTCCGGACCTTTAATTCTCTCCTTAGGCCCCCTGTTCCTCCCCCTCCTCCATCTCTCACCCCCAATGATCTGGCCACCTACATCATCACAAAAATCAACACAATCAGGTCTGAGCTCCCCAAAGTCACCCCTCCCCCTCTCCCCTACTTTTCCATCCTTCCCTCCAGTATCCTCAGAGGAGATCTCCTCCCTCCTCGCAAGTGCCACCCCCTCCACCTGCGCCTCGGACCCCATTCCGGCTCACCTTTTAAAAAACATCGCCCCTGCCCTCCTCCCTTCCTTAACTTCTATTTTTAACCACTCAATCTCCAATGGGTCCTTCCCCTCTGCCTTCAAACATGCCCACGTCTCCCCCATCCTAAAAAAACCCGCTCTCGACCCCACTTCCCCTTACAGTTATGGCCCTATCTCCCTACTACCCTTCCTTTCCAAAATCCTAGAACGAGTCGTCTATAATCGCTGCTTAGAATTCCTTAACTCCCATTCTCTCCTGGACCCCCTCCAATCTGGCTTCCGTCCCCTCCACTCTACCGAGACTGCTCTCTCTAAGGTCACCCATGACCTCCTTCTTGCCAAATCCAATGGCTCCTACTCCATTCTAATCCTCCTTGACCTCTCTGCTGCCTTTGACACAGTCGACCATCCCCTCCTCCTCCACACCTTATCTCACCTTGGCTTCACGGACTCCGTCCTCTCCTGGTTCTCCTCTTATCTCTCTGGCCGGTCATTCTCGGTCTCCTTCGCAGGCGCCTCCTCCCTCTCCCATCCTTTAACTGTTGGAGTTCCTCAAGGGTCAGTTCTTGGCCCTCTTCTGTTCTCCATTTACACTCACTCCCTTGGTGAACTCATTCGCTCTCACGGCTTTGACTACCATCTCTACGCAGATGACACGCAGATCTACATCTCTGCCCCTGTCCTCTCCCCCTCCCTTCAGGCTTGCATCTCCTCCTGCCTCCAGGATGTCTCCACCTGGATGTCGGCCAGCCACCTAAAACTCAACATGAGCAAGACTGAGCTCCTCATCTTCCCTCCCAAGCCCGGTCCTCTCCCAGACTTCCCTATCACCGTGGATGGCACGACCATCCTTCCCGTCTCTCAGGCCCGCAATCTCGGTGTCATCTTTGACTCGTCTCTCTCGTTCACCCCACACATCCTATCTGTTACCAAGACCTGCCGGTTTCACCTTTACAATATCGCCAAGATCCGCCCTTTCCTCTCCACCCAAACGGCTACCTTACTGCTACGGGCTCTTGTTATATCCCGGCTAGACTACTGTGTCAGCCTTCTCTCTGATCTCCCTTCCTCCTCTCTCGCCCCGCTCCAGTCTATTCTTCACTTCGCTGCCCGGCTCATCTTCCTGCAGAAACGCTCTGGGCATGTCACTCCCCTTCTTAAACACCTCCAGTGGTTGCCTATCAACCTCCGCTCTAAACAAAAACTCCTCACTCTAGGCTTCAAGGCTCTACATCACCTTGCCCCTTCCTACCTCTCCTCCCTTCTCTCTTTCTACCGCCCACCCCACACGCTCCGCTCCTCTGCCGCCCACCTCCTCACCGTCCCTCGGTCTCACCTATCCTGCTGTCGACCCCTGGGCCACGTCCTCCCGCGGTCCTGGAATGCCCTCCCTCCTCACCTCCGCCAAACTAATTCTCTTCCCCTCTTCAAAACCCTACTTAAAACTCACCTCCTCCAAGAGGCCTTCCCAGACTGAGCTCCCCTTCTCCCTCTACTCCCTCTACCGACCCCCCTTCACCTCTCCGCAGCTTAACCCTCTTTTCCCCCCATCTCCCTCTGCTCCTCCCCCTCTCCCTTCCCATCCCCTCAGCACTGTACTCGTCTGTTCAACTGTATATATTTTCATTACCCTATTTATTTTGTTAATGAAATGTACATCGCCTTGATTCTATTTAGTTGCCATTGGTTTTACGAGATGTTCTTCCCCTTGACTCAATTTATTGCCATTGTTCTTGTCTGTCCGTCTCCCCCGATTAGACTGTAAGCCCGTCAAATGGCAGGGACTGTCTCTATCTGTTGCCGACTTGTTCATTCCAAGCGCTTAGTACAGTGCTCTGCACATAGTAAGCGCTCAATAAATACTATTGAATTTAACCCACATATTCAATCTGTCATCAAATCCTCTCAGCTTTACTTTCACAGCATGTGTAGAATTTGCCCTTTCCTCTCCGAATAAACTGCTTCCACGCTGATCCAAGCACCTTTCCTATCCCATTTCTACTACTGAATCAGCTCCTTGCTGACCTCCCTGCCTCCTGTCACTTCTTCAAGTTCATACTTCACTTCTCTTCCTGGATTGTTTTTCTACAAAACAGAAGAGTCCACATCTCCCCACTCCTCAAGTGGTTGCCTATCCATAGCAGCATGGCTTCATGGAAAGAGCACGGGCTTGGGAGTCAGAGGTTGTGAGTTCTAATCCCGAATCAGCCACTTGTCAGCCATTTGATGTTGGCAAGTCACTTCACTTATTTGTGCCTCAGTTACCTCATCTTTAAAATGGGGATTAAGACTGTGAGCCCCACGTGGGACAACCTGATAACCTTGTATCTGTCCCAGCCCTTAGAACAGTGCTTGGCACATGCTTAACAAATACCATCATTATTATTATGATTATTAAAATCTATTTGCCATTGGCTTTAAGGCACTCCAACAGCTCTCCCCCTCCTGCCTTTCCTTGCTGATCTATTACAACCCAACATGCACATTTTGTTTCTCTAATGAAACTTGTATTAGAGCGCAGGTCTGGGAGTCAGAAGAACCTGGGTTCTAGTCCTGAGTCTGCCACTTGTTTGCTGTGTGACCTGGGGCAAATCACTGAACTTATATGTGTCTCAGTAACCTCTGAACTGTCAGCTCACTGTGGGCAGGGAACGTGTCAACCAACTCTGTTATATCATACTCTCCTTAGCACTTAGTGCAGTGGTTTGCACACCATAAGCACTCAATAAATACGATTGCCACTTGTCCTCTGCTGACCTTGGACAATGAATCAGAGTCAGCATTAGAACCCAGATCCCATGACTCCTAGACCCAGCTCTATCCACTAGCTGTTTCTCATCTTCATGTCTCCCTCCATCTCCAGTCTCAGATTCTGAGGCAGAAAAAAATCACTCACTGGGCTGGTGTATACTGGAGGGACGTGGACACGTCTGACCCAGCAGGGTCCGCTGGTCAGTGAGTTGAGACGATAGTTATAAAGAAAGATTTCATGAGCTCATCTCCCTCTAGGGTTGCCATTGTTCTGTTATCAGTAGGAGCCTGACACTGTCAGGTAGGAGCAGAGAGTGGGGAGTCCCTAGTGGTGATAAACCACTTGTTTCCTCATGGCAAAACAGCCAGGAGCAGCTGGGCCCTAACTGTTCTCTGAACTTCAGGTAGCTCCAAATCTGAGTCTGCCAGCATAGAGCTGTTAAATGAAGGATGGGGATCTGGAACCCAGAAGAGCAAAGGAAAAGAGAGGGTAAAAATAATAAAAATTGTATTTGTTAAGCATTGCCAAGTGTTGAGCTAGATGCAAGATAATCGGGTCCCACATGGGATTCACAGTCTAAATCCCCATTTTGCAGATGAGGGATCTGAGGCACAGAGAAGTTACGTGACTTGCCCAGTCACGCAGCAGAAGTGTTGCGGAGTGGGATTAGAACCTAGATCCTTCTGACTCCTAGGCCCGTACTGTTTCCACTCAGCTATTTCCACAGTTAGGTTTATTGAGTGCTTACTGTGTGCAGAGCCCTGTACTAAGCACTTGGGAGAGTGCAATAATAATAATAATAATAATAATTATAGCACTTGTTAAGCACTTACTATGTGCCAAGCACTATTCTAAGCACTGGGATAGATACAAGGTAATCAGGTTGGACACAGTCCCTGTCCCACATGGGGCTCACAGTCTTAATACCCATTTTACAAATGAGGTAACTGAGCCACAGAAAACTTAAGTGACTTGCCCAGGGTTGCACAGCAGACAAGTGTCAGAGCCAGGATTAGATCCCAGGTCCTTCTGACTCTCAGGTCCATGGTCTATCCACTAGGCCATGCTGCTTCTCTTCAACAGAGTCGATAGACATGTTCCCTGCCCACAAGGATCTTACAGTCCAGCAGGGGAGATAGACATTTTTGAATCAATCAACGGTGTTTATTGAGTGCTTACTGTGTGCAGAGTACTGCCCTAAGCACTTGGGAGAGTACAATATAACCGCGTTGGTAGATGTGTTCCCAGCCCACAAGGAGTTTACAATCTAGAGGGGTAGACAGACATTAATCAGTTAACAAGGTATTTATTGAGCACTTACTATGTGGAAAGCACTGCAGAAAGCTTTTGGGAGTGCACAATACAATAAAATTGTATTCCACTCTTTACACTGCCTCAAATTGTTGCAATTGAGAAAGAATGGTGGAAATAGAGAAACATTATTTATTGAGCATCGATTGGGTCCTGTTCACTATATTATGTCTTAGTATTATGTCTTAGTTACTGCATAACAAATATAATAATAGTATCATTATTATTATTACTATTATTATATTTGTTATGCAGTTACTGTGTGCTGAGCACTGTTCTAAGCAGTGGGATAGATACAACATTATCTAGTTGGACACAAATCCTGTCCCGAATGGGATTTATAGTCCAGTTGGGAGTGAGTGGGATTTAATCCCCATTTTACAGATTCATTCCTTAATTCCTTAATTCATTTAATTGTATTCATTGAATGCTTGCTGTGTGCAGAGCACTGTACTAAGCGATTGGAAGAGTACAATAGAACAGTAGAACAGACACATTCCTTACCCACCACGATCTTACGGTCTAGAGGGGGAGACGGACATTAAAATAAATAAATTACAGATGAGGAAACTGAGAGAGAGGGGATCAACTCACCCAGAATTGAGGTTGACAGAGAAAATCCTCCTCGGTGCAGCCTTCATGTCCCGGTTCCTCAGGCTGTAGATGAGGGGGTTCAGGGTTGGGGGGCACCACTGTGTAGAAAACGGACACCAACAGGCCCAGCGTCGAGGGAGAGTCTGAGGGAGGCTATAAATATGCAAAACCGGCAGTGAAGACAAAAACATTCATCACGGCGAGGTGAGGCAGGCAGGTGGAGAAGGCTTTGGCCTGACCTTCAGTGGATGGGAGCATCAGCAGGATGGAGAAGACGCGGAAGTAAGAGGTGATGATAGCTACAATGGAGAAGGAACCAAAGCCAATACCAATAGCCACGCTGACATCGATGACAAGGTGTGTTTTGGAGCAAGAAATCTTCAGCAGGGAGGGGATGTCACAGAAGAACTGCTGGATCGTGTTGGACTTGCAGAAGCTTAACGTGAATGTCCCGGCTGAGTACATCACCCCAAACAGGCCCCCACTAAGCCAGGAGGTGGCCACCATCTTCCCACAGGCCCCTCGGTTCATGATGATATCATAGCACAGGGAGCGGCAGATGGCAGCGTAGCGGTCATAGGACATCACCATGAGGACACACATCTCTGAACCCATGAAAAAAATCACACACAGGACTTGTGTCACACAGCCCCAATAATAGATTGAGTGTAGGTCAGTCAGGGAGGTGACGATGGACTTACGGTGACAGAGATCAGGCAGAGGTCGATGAAGGACAGGTTCCTGAGGAAGAAGTACATTGGGGTGTGGAGGCACTGGTCGAGGGCGGTAGTGGTGATGATGAGGAGAGTCCCTGTCAGGGCCGCCAGGTAGACCAGGAGGAACAGCACGGCATGGACCAGCTGCAGCTCCCGGACTTCCGAGAACCCCATGAGGAGGAATCCCGTCAGCGTGGTGAGGTTAGCCATGTGGTCCACGGTCTGCCTGAGGGTACCAAGAAAGAGATCGTGAGACATCCAGAGCAAACGTGGTCAGAAGGATGATTTTGTTGGTCTTCAAGTGAGCATAGGGTCTCCGCCTTGAGCCCTGTTGCTCATCTTAGACTCACACACCAGGCAGCCCTCCTCCCTCTGGTCTGGAACTCCATCCCCATGTACATATGCCAGACCACCACTCTCCCCACCTTCAAAGCCTTATTAAAGTCACATCTCCTACCAGAGGCCTTCCCAGATTAAGCCCTCTTTTCTCCAGCTCCCACTCCCTTCTGCATCATCTATGCGCATGAATCTGTGATCTTTGGACATCTGATGTCCTCCCCACCCTCAGCCCCACAGCACTTATGTATATAACTATAAATTATGTATTATAAATTCTCTTTGTATTAACGTCTTGCTCCTCCTCTAGACCTGTCCACTCACTCTGTTGCATTGTAGTCTCCCAAATGTTTCGTACAGTGCTCTGCACACAATAAGCACTCAATAAATACCACCGATGATAATTGATGATGGATTGTTTTGGCATTGTTGCCCCAAGAACCTCCAATGGTTACCCATAGTTTCTACATCAAGCAGAAAGTCCAAGAAAAAACCCATGCCTGGTAGTCAGAGGAGCTGGCTTCTAATTCTGCCTCTGCCACTTGTCTGCTGTGGGACCTTGGGCAAGTCACTTCACTTATCTGTGCCTCAGATACCTCATCTGTGAAATGGGGATTAAGACTATGAGCCCCATGAGGGACATGGACTGTGTCCAACCTGATTATCTTCACCCCAGGGCTTAGTATAGTATCTGGCACACAGTAAGCACTTAACTATTATTAAAAAGAAAAAAAGAGAGTGGGGAGAGGGGGAGAGAAAGAGGGAAATGGAACTGAAAATGGGTTATCTTCTGTCCCCATCTCCCCACCCATTATTCTTCACGGGCTGCTCCCAAACTTTCATTCTTCTTTCTTTCCAAGGTCCCCATCTAATTATGTCACTCTCAGCTCTCCCACCTTTGAACCCCTAGCTGAAATCCCCAAGATATCATATAAGGCTCACAGGCAAGGAGGTTACACAATTAGTCAGAACATGGGCAAAGGGTTTTTTGTGGTTTTGTTTTTGTTATTTTTTATGGCATTTGTCAAGCACCATACTAAGTGCTGAGGCAAATACAGGATCATAAGATCCCACATGGAGCTAACAGTCTAAGTAGGAGGGAGAACAAGTATTGAGTCCCCATTTTACAGTTGAGGAGCCTGAGGCCTAGAGAAGGTAAGTGACTTTTTATTGTATTTGTTTAGTGCTTATTGGTGCCAGGCACTGTACTAAGCGCTGGGGTAGATATATGTAGTCAGGTTAGATGCAGTCTATGTCCCACATGGGGCTCACAATCTTGATCCCCATTTGACAGACGAGGTAACTGAGACACAGAGCAGTGAAGTGATTTGCCCAAAGTCACAGAGCAGACAAGTGGTGGAACTGGGATCAGAACCCAGGGCCTTCTGACACCCAGCCCTGTACTATATCCACTAGGCCATGCTGCTTCTCCAAGGTCACACAACAAGGTTACACAAAAGTTCACTCAGGTCACACTTCCATGTGCCCAAGGTCACAAACAGGGAAGTGGCAGAGTCGGAATTAGAACCCACATTCGCTGGCTCCCAGGCCCATGATCTTTCCACCAGACCACGCTGCTTCACAGATGTTATATTTAATCACCCAGGTTCCTCTCCAGGAATGGGACATAATTCACTATAAATACTAAGTTACATCAAACATTGAATCTTTTTCATCCCTTCACGCATGAAAACAATTCAGGTTAAATGTGTTTCATTAACGGCATATAAGTGAGAATTGTCCCGTGGAGGATCAAAGAGTCATTTAGGGAATAGGAACAGGACCAGGGTTAGTCATAATAATGTTGGTATTTGTTAAGCGCTTACTATGTGAAGAGCACTATTCTAAGTGCTGGGGTAGACACAGGGGAATCTGGTTGTCCCACGTGGGGCTCACAGTCTTAATCCCCATTTTACTGATGAGGTAACTGAGGCACAGAGAAGTTAAGTGACTTGCCTTCCTAGGAATAGATTACCAAAGCATCCTGGGAGGAAGTGATGCTCAGGGAATGAACAGAAGTCTCATTCTGTGCAGAGAAGCAGTATGGCCTAGTGAGAAGCAATGTGGCCTATTGATATTTCTAAACAGTACAATGTGGATTATTGAGAGTTTTGATCCCTAGTTATGAAACAAGCAAATAAGGCAAAGACTACTCTATTGAGTGGGGATATAGCAGCAAGGACCAGTGGATAGAACACGGGACTAGGAATCAGAAGACCTGGGTTCTAATCCCGGCTCTGTTTGTCTGCTAAAGGACCTTGTACAAGTCACTTCACTTCTCTATGCCTCAGTTACCTCATCTGTAAATTGAGGATTAGACTGTGAGCCCTATGTGGGACAGGGACTGTGTCAAACCCAATTATATCATATCTACCCCAATACTTAGTACAGTGCCTGATATACAGTAAGCACCATCTCCACTTCACAGAACACTGTAGCAAGCACCTGGGAGAGTACAACAAACTTTGAAGAAGACACAAAAAGAAAGGTCAGAGACACAAACGATGTGAGATAGAGAAATAGATGTGGAAACATTTTGAAACACACAGAGACCAAGAAAGACAAGGGAAATGTAGCAGAGAAGGGGTCAGAGAAACAGAGTTTGAGAAAGAACCACCATGAAGCAATCAATCCATCGATCAACCATATTGATTGAGTGCTTACTGTGTGCACTCAATAAATAATAAACAGTAATAATAATAAATCATGTACTCAATAATGAATAAGTACTTGGGGGCAGAGCTACTGAGGTTCACGGATGGTTCACACCTATAAAGGCAAAGACCATCAGATGGAAAAATAGAAAGAGAAAGAAAAGAGGAAGGAGGTGAGCAAGACAAGGCAAAGAGGGAGGGAAAGAGAAAGAGAGTAAGAAGCAAGAGGAAAAGGGGGGAAAGAGAGCAGGAGAAGGAGAGAGAGAGGGTGATAGGATAGACGAGGAAACAAGAAGAAAAGAGAGGAGAGAGGGAGAGAAGAGATCAGTGACTGACAAGATACCTATATATAACTTTCTGTACACTAAATCAATATATTAATTGGGCACTTACTGTTTGCAGGAGCACTGTATTAAGCACTTTAGGAGAGTACAATCGGTCAATCGATGGCATTTATTGAATACTTACTGTCTGCAGACCACTATACTAAGTTCTTCTCCCTTATTTAAACTCACTGGGAAAGACTTGGGATGAGGGTTTAAACTCTATAATCCTTTATATTCTATAATAATAATAATAGTAATCTATAACCCCCAGATGGTAAGATCACTGTGAGCAGGGAACGTGTCTACCCACTCTGTTGTATTATAACCCTCCAAAGCTCTCAGTACAGTGCTCGGGGCACACAGTAAATGCTTAATAAATACCCCTGATTGATTGATTGAGGGTGCCGATCCCTGCTGGTCCCAAATATTCACATTTCCATTAGTCTCCCAGCTGTTCCTGGCTCTACTGAGATGCTCTAGTGTATAGGTATAATCTTCTGCTCCCTCTCTCCTCCTGCACGAAGGCTTGAAATACTTTCCTGCCGACTCTGGCAATCTCCTCTGACAAAGCTCTAGCTGTTCCTTGGAGGATTCCCAGAGGGCATCTAATGGGAGTTCTGCCTGGGAGTTGCATTTCTTGGAAGTCCATCCAATCTTTAATAATAATAATAATAATAATAATAATAATGGTATTTTTTAAGCACTTACTATGTGCCAAGCTCTGTTCTAAGCTCTGGGGGAGGTACAAGTTTATCAGATTGTCCCAAGTGGGGTTCACAGTCTTAATCCCCATTTTACTGATGAGGTAACTGAGGCATAGAGAAGTTAAGTGACTTGTCCAAAGTCACACAGCTGACAAGTGGCAGAGTCAGGATTAGAACCCACGATCCCTGACTCCCAAGCCCATGCTCTTTCCACTAAGCCACGCTGCTCCTGCGGACCCTGAAGTCCTGCAGAGAGGAGGTCCAGACCCTCTGGGAGCCTCCATGTTGGGACCTGCCCAATGTGATACTGATTTACCTGACATGATACTCTTTAGACTGTAAACTCATTGTGGGCAGGGAATGTGTCTGTTAATTGTTGTATTGTGCTCTCCCAAGCACTTAGTACAGTGTTCTGCACATGGTAAGTGCTCGGTAAATACCATCAATTGATTTGTTATAATAATAATAATATTATTGTTATTCTTCATATTATATATTATTATTAGATTACTTAATTCTATTGATGTCTGTGCTCCTCTTTAGACTGTAAGCTCATTGTGGGCAGGGAATGTGTCTACCAACTCTGCTATATTGCACTCTCCCAAGAGCTCAGTACTGTGCTCTGCACACAGTAAGTGCTCAATAAATATAAATATGATTGACTGATTGACTGATCTCTCCTACGAATCGTGGCAGGAGAACTTGCATATGCTGATGAAGTTTGGAGCTATGCCATGTACGGTTCCCATAATGAAAAAGTCTAAGCTGAAGAGTCAACAAAGTCAATTCACCTGTGCTGGGCAGCAGAGGCACGGGAAAGAATCAAAGAATCAAATCGAGGGATCAAAATGTTGTTCAAAGACAACAGCAGAGTCTCAGGTTTTTTACTGCGCAAAAGATGGCAATGAAAAAACACTTCTATATCTATACCAAGGATATGTAAACACATGCCAGAACGACTTTATGGTAGAAGATAGGATGTTCTGGAGAGGGAGTGTCCATGGAGTTGCTATGGATCAGAAATAACTCGACAGCATTTGAAGAAGAAGAAGATTGGCTGATTAGTTTCAGCCTCTTTGCTCACCCGCTTACCTTTCTTTGCTGGACACTGTGGGATTTAGCTTCATTTCATTTGAGGCTTGCGAGAGGCTGAAATAATGTGATCTCTCCTACCTTTTCCTTCACTAATATTCATTCATTCATTTGTGTATTCAATGAGTGCTTACTACTACTACTATTAGTAATAATAATAATAATATTAACAGGCACTTACTGTGTGTCAAACACTGTTCTAAGTCCCTGTCCCTCATACGGCTCACAGTCTTAATCTCCATTATATAGATGAAGTCACTGAGGCACAGAGAAGTGAAGTGACTTGCCCAAAGTCATACAGCAGACAAATAGCAGAGCTGGGATTAGAACCCAGGTCCTTCTGATTCCCAGGCCTTTGCTCTATGTACACAGACACATTTCCTTCCCAAGGAGAGCTTATTAATAATAATAGCAATAATAATAATGTACTCAGAAGTGGCAAATAAAGAAGCAGTGAGGACTAGTGGGTAGAGCATGCGGGCTGAGAGTCAGAATGATCTTTCATTCAATAGTATTTATTGAGCTCTTACTAAGTGCAGAGCACTGTACTAAGCGCTTGGAATGAACAAGTCGGCAACAGATAGAGACAGTCCCTGCCGTTTGACGGGCTTACAGTCTAATCGGGGGAGACAGACAGACAAGAACAAGACCTGGGTTCTAATACCAGCTCTGCCACTTATCTGCTGTGTGACCCTGGGCAAATCACTTCATTTCTCCATGCCTCAGTTACCTCATCTGTAAAATAGGGATTAAGACTGTGAGCCCCATGTGGGTCAGGGCCTCTGTCCAACCCGATTTGCTTGTAACCATCCCAGAGCTTAGTACAGTGCCTGGCACATAATAAACACTTAACAAATGCCATTAGTAGTAGTAGTAATAATAATAATAATAATAAATGTGGACATCGCAAAAACTAGCCCATACAGGACAGGGACTGTGTCCAATCTGATTAGCTTGTATCTACCCCAAAGCATAGTACAGTGCCTGGCACATAGTAAGTGTTTAACAAATTCTATTAAAAAAAAAAACTCAAAACTAGGTCCACACAAAAGAAAGGAAAGGGGAGCTCAGGAAAAGAATCACTCCTAAATAACCCTCACCGGGAGAAGGTTATTTAGTGGAGGTATTGAAGTCTCTAAAAGTATTTACTTGGAACCCAATCAAAGAGAGAATCAACCAATCAGTTTTATTTACTGAGTGCTTTCTGTGTGGATAGCACTGCACAAAATGCTTGGTAGAGTACAACAGAGTTGGTAGACACATTCCCTGCCCAAAAGGAACTCACAGTCTAGAGAAGGAGACAGGCATTAATATAAATAGATTATAGATAAATACATAAGTGCTGTGGGGCTGAGGATGGGGGGAATATCAAGTGCTTAAAGGGGATAGTTCTAAGTGCATTGGTGTAACAAAATGGAAAGGAAGTAGTGGAGAAGAGGGCATATTTGGGGGAGGCCTCTTGGAGGAGATGTGATTTTAACGAGAGAAGGATTGGAAAAGACGAAGCAGGGGGCAAGGTAGATGGAAAAAGAGGCCCTCAACTATCTGGGTGCTCAATGCCTGTTCTCCCTCTTATTTAGAGTGTGAGCCCCATGGGGGACCTCATTGCTTAGTACAGTGCTTGGCACATAATAAGCACTTAATAAATGTTATTCATTGAGCACACTGCTTCCCAGTAGACACTCAAGCAATTCGACTAATCGATTGATATTATTTGCCTTCAAGTCAGAAACTGCCAGAGCCTGCATCATTCTCTCCCCTTCACTTCTCTCACTCCGCTCACTCCAGATCCTCTCAGTTTGGGCATTTGGGCTGGGGGATTTTGAGGGTTGACATCACCTTCCCTCTCCCCTGGTGATTGTTTCCACTGCAGTGTCCCCTGGGTCTATGCAGAGATGCATTGTGGGCTGACTCCAGGGGATTTCAGCACCCTTGTCCCTAAAGGTTTCTGGATGATAAATCCCGAGGTTTCCCCCATGTACCGTGAGACCCTTGCCCATGCAAAGACGTAGAGGTTGTCCTTCTGATAAGTCACTCATTTAGAGGGGGACCAGAGGCTCCCAGCATTTACACAGTAGCAGCAGCAGAGAGAGGTAACTTAAACATCTCTGATTTGGGTCACTCCGATCGCTCCCTTCCCTCCTCTCCCCAGTCCCCACAGGCTCTTCAGTGCTCCCTGTCCTCTTGGCAGAGGGAGAACAGGACTTCAGGAAAGTGAGAGATGGAATCTGGATCTTCCAGCAGGTTAGACTGAGGCCACAGATATGGGTATGAGACCCAATTGATCTAATCCCAGTTTTGCCACTGACAGACTGGGTGACCTTAGGCAAGTCACATACACTGTGCTCCTCTATTTTCTGATCTTTAAAATGGGGATGACACCTACTTGCCCTACCTCTTAGACTAGGTGCCCCAAGTAATAATAATAATAATAATAATAATAATAATAATGTTGGTATTTGTTAAGCGCTTACTATGTGCAGAGCACTGTTCTAAGCGCTGGGGTAGACACAAGGGAATCAGGCTGTCCCACGTGGGGCTCACAATCTTAATCCCCATTTTACAGATGAGGTAACTGAGGCACAGAGAAGTTAAGTGACTTGCCCACAGTCACACAGCTGACAAGTGGCAGAGCCGGGATTCGAACCCATGATCTCTGACTCCAAAGCCCGTGCTCTTTCCACTGAGCCACGGTGCTACAACAGGGATGGTGTCTGATATAATAATACTTGTGGGATTCGTTAAGAGTTTACTATGTGCCTGAGACTGTACTAAGCAGTGGGGTAGTTACAATATAATTCGGGTAGATACAGAGTAATTGGGTTGGGCACAGCCTCTGTCCCTCATGGGGCTCACAGTCTTAATCCTCATTTTACAGATGAAGGAATTGAGGTACTATAACAGCACATGCCGTCGAGTTGCCCAGATTCCGGAAAAGGAAGCAGACCACGCCAGTCAGGCTTAGTGAGATCTATATAAAAGTGGTTTATTTGGGGAAGTTACTTACAGGACAGTCCTGGGTGGCAGCAGGGCTCAGGAGAAACACCACACCCCGCCTGACCAGAGCCACCCCTTTATATGCCGCATGACATGACTACAAAAGCAAAACAGCTTAGATAAGGTGTTTACCAGCTAGATCTGCACATATCCAGGGCGCATACCATACTCGTGAAAACACAGCCTTGGCCTTGAAAGTCTGGCGGGTCAGAGCCGGGGCACAACATCCCCTACACTCCACCTCTTCTGACCCGCTCATATAATCTTAGCCCGATAGTCTTCCGCAGAGGTCCCTGAGCGGTTCACAAGGGGCTTCACCATCAGGGAGGCGATGTGTGTCCCACAAAAGGTGACACATTGGAGGTACATACCACAACAACAATATACACCCATGCAAGCGAGGAGCAGAGAACATGAAGCATGTAACGCCTCCAGCCCACTCCCCATGCCTGCAACCACTTGTCAATGCTGTCCTGGGGGACAGAAAGGTGCTCTATTTCCCACCGGATGTGCTCTAAATAATGAGTCACATTACCCTCTTCATCTGGAATGTATACACAGCATGTGGTATGTACTTTAGCGCAAGTTCCCCCTTAGGCCACAGTTAGAATGTCGAGGGCCACGCGGTTCTGTAACACTACCTTTCGCATATGTGCCACCTCGATGTTCAGGAGGGACAGACCGTGGTAACTATCATTTATAGCAGCTTGCATATAAGCGTTCAAAGCTTCTACTTGCGTCATTACTAATTCTAGACTTATCCCGGGAGTAAATACGTTTAGGAGGTGGTTATACCAGTGAAATACCTCTCTGGTCCAACGAGCCCATACAAGGGGCAGGTTTGAAACTGCGGCTGTCAGGTGCCTATGTACCTGCCCCTGGGAAAAACGTATCCTATGGTGCAATCGGCCCACCCAACCTGCAGGTAGTCATGGCCACAGATACGGTCCGCAGCTCCACTGTGTCCCGTTTGGGGCCAAATGGACCAAGGTCGACCTCAGACATGTTCTTTGAGCCGAGCCAATGTGCACCATTCACCTGCCAGGTGTAGTTGCACAGCGACCGGGGGGGGTCCAACCCACCCGTAAGGGAGGCATGGGGCAACGGGGTGACCCTGCTACACTTAAACACCATATCGGGTCCTCCTGCTGTTCCCAACAGAGCGTGGCAGAGGCAGCTAATTGCCCAGACCCCGCTGTCACCCACATCTGACCCATCCAGAGCTGGTAAGTGTCCAAATTCCGAGTGGTGTTGAGCAGGTCTTGGGCTCGCAGCCAAGCCTCGGTACGGGTCGGGCTACTGCTGAAGGTGTGATTGCGTCCGGGTCCTCGGCTCTCCACTGGCCACAGGCTGGCAGCCACCACTCTGTCCCAGGCTTGCACCTCAGTCCAGTCAGTCCCTCGCAGAGGGGATACCCACCACGGGATACCTGAAACACTGGACACTGGCAGGTGGGCACACACCCAACAATCAGACTGGTTCATCACAGAGGCCATGGTGCTTGCCCAGTAAAGAAAGATGTTCCCTGTAGCCGGCACAAGTCCAGCCACAAGGAGTGCGAAAAGACAACATGTTAGACGGAACCCGAATGGGGCAGTCTTCTCCGTCTATCAGGATGTGTTGTCAGAATTGCTTTGATTGCCATGTCCACGGGGGGAGCTGACTGGTGCAACAAGGCGTATGCTGACTTATCCCCCTTAGGGACTGTATTGATGGCCTGCAGTGCTTCGGGCAACACTTTGGTCCACCCCTTGAGTGAGGGGTGACCCAGCAGAGGCTCCGAAAGATAGTATTTTGATTAGCTTTCCCACTAGGGAATGCCTGTAGAAGTCCAGTGGCTGTGTCCACACAAGTAAAGGCATATTTCTGCCATTCACTAATCGGGAGTGGCCCCATGTAATCAACTTGCCATGCCTGAGTAGGTATATCACAGCGGTAGCTATGGCCCAAGCCCCTGGGGACAGCTCTAGGTCTCAGGCTAGAGCACACCGGACATTGCGCAACTGCTTCTTCTAGCACACCGAGAGTGAGCCGTAAGCCTGTGCATTCCGCCATCCCGCTTTGGAGAAGCAGTGTGGCTCAGTGGAAAGAGCATGGGCTTTGGAGTCAGGGCTCATGAGTTCGAATCCCAGCTCTGCCACTTGTCAGCTTTGTGACTGTGGGCAAGTCACTTAACTTCTCTGTGCCTCAGTTCCCTCATCTGTAAAATGGGGATTAAGACTGTGAGCCCCACGTGGGACAACCTGATTCCCCTATGTCTACTCCAGCGCTTAGAACAGTGCTCGGCACATAGTAAGCGCTTAACAAATACCAACATTATTATTATTCTTCTATGTCCACTACGACGGTGGACCCAGTCTGCCATTTCTCTCGGGCTAGAGGGCACTATAATGTGCATCTGGGCAATAGCATCCACCTCCTGATTACCAGAGGGTGTTGTATTACAGTGTACTGGGACATGATACACCGTGAGATCATCTGTGGCAGTGGCTCTCTGGGCTCAAATGTCGCTCCACATATCTGCTCCCCACAAGGGCTTACTCCCGATCGACCAGGCCTCACGCTTCCACTGTTCCATCCACATAGTAAAACCTCGATACACTGCCCAGCCGTCTGTACGAAGAGATAAGGGTAATGGCTTGTGGGTAAGAACCAGCCTGGCGGCACGCAACTCGCCCCACTGACTACTCTTACCATCCCCCTCTTCCAACCACACGATATCAGTGCAGGGTTGTACAGCTACAGCTGACCAACGCGGGGGCCTACCTCTACATGACCCATCAGTATACCATGCCATCTCAGGAATAGTCCCTATACCCTCATGGACCCGAGGTGGAGGCTCTATATCCCCTGGAGTGGGTGGCACCTCCGGGTCTACAACCTGCACGGGCCCCAGTAGGCGTTGTAATTCCACAGAGGGGGGCTGCGTGATAATGGTCCTCTTTATTGTAAATATGCATGCCATTTTAACAGCATTTGTGCCTGAGTTACGGCTGATAAAGGACGTCCAAATAAGGCATGCACCCACCCAGCTATGGGGCAGGTTGTGTGCACGGTGACTTCTGTAGCCCCAGTCCAGGGCTCTACTCGTTGTAAGGCCAGGTATATGGCATTCAACTGCTTCCCAATGGCAGTATACCGTCCCTTGACCCCCTTCCGTACCTGTGACCAGAACCCTAAGGGGATACGGCCCTCCGGGCTGGTATACGATAGGGCCCAGCCCATGCCAGCATCATCGACATGGGCACCCAGAGAGAATGGGACTTCGGGTATACAGGTGCCTAAGGCCTGTATTTGCGCTACTGGCACTTCAACCTTCTCAAATGCTTGCTGTTGTGTAGTCCCTCAGTCCCACTGGGCTCCCCTCTTTGCCAGTCAATACAGGGGACGGGAGGCTAAGGGGCTAAGAACCAGCCCCCCTCCGCCTCCACCCCCAGGGGAGGGGCTAGGGCGAGAACCAGCCCTCCTCCGCCTCCACCCCCAGGGGTGGGGCTGGGATAAGAACCAGCCCTCCTCCAACACCACCCCTAGGGGAGGGGCTGGGGCGAGAACCAGCCCTCCTCCGCCACCTACCCCTCTTCTACCATCGCGGGGGGCGGGGAGGAGCCGGGGCAGGGACGAATCGAAGGGTCGACACTGCTGTGGCGGGCGTAGCCCCGTTGTGCCCAGCCTAATGACTACATTAGGTTGTTGATTAATCCTTTCTCGCGGGGTTCCCGCACGAAGGAGATGTCTCCACCGCTGTGTAGGGATGACCCTCACCCCCCCCCCCCCCGCTCCCTCTTTGGGGTAGGTCCTGGGGCCTGTCGGTCCATCCCGCGGACGGGACCATCCCGGCTCTCCTCCCGTCCGCTCCACCTCGCCTACATCCGCCCCACAATCTCGTTGGCGCACTCACTAGCCAGGCGGCTAGAGTCTCTCGCCCCTTCTGTTGGAACGGAGAGGCAAGCTCTATCAGCTCTGCCGGGGCGTAATCCCAAATGGGTACATTCTCTTCCGTGCTATTCCGATCCCTTCCCCCATCGTCAGCAACGCGCTGTCCCTCAAACCTCCGCGTCACGATAGGGCGTGCCCTCGGCGGGCACAGACCAGAGTAGGGTCGGCCACCCTCCCCAGTTGCTCTCACTTCGTCTTCTTCCTCCGTGTCCTCACTGTCCCCCTCCCAAGGCTTCCAGGCCTTTGCATCCCACCCCGGGGGCGCATTAATCATGCACACTCTCGGGCGAGGCATCCTACGGCCTCCTAACCGCACAAACCTACATGCTAAATTCCCTCGTTTTCTCCCCTGCTCTTCCAGCCTCTTTGATAACTCGGAGGCTACCAGAGTAGTAGACGTACTCACATCCCATTCCCGTGCTAATTCGTCTCGCCTCTGAGCTATTTCACTTTCTAGTGCAATCATCCGGGCCTCTGCCCGCACAAACCTACATGCTAAATTCCCCTGCTCCTCCGACCTTTCCGATGACTCGGAGGTTAGCAGGTGGGTAGCCGTACTCACATCCCGTCCCCGAGCTAATTCGTTAGGTGTCTGAGCTATTTCACTTTCTACTGCAGTACTCCGCCCGCATTTGTGCCTCCGCAATTAGTCTGACAGCCCACAAGAGAAGGCAGGCCATGGCCTCGGCCCCTCGGCGCCATTCCTTCGCTGGCGCCATCCCCGCTCCCTCCGTCAGGAGATTTACTAACCTAGCGGGGATCTTAGGGCCCTCCCCATCCTCCCGTGGGGAGCCCCACCCATCAATCATTTAGGCTGCCTTCGTCCACATCGAAGTGGCCGACCATTCTGGGACTCCCTCCGGCAACGTCCCTTTCCCCATGCTTCCTTTTTCGGAATCCTGCCGACTACGCCAATTGTAACGGCACACGCCGTCGAGTTGCCCAGATTCCGGAAAAGGAAGCAGACCACGCCAGTCAGGTTTAGTGAGATCTATATAAAAGTGGTTTATTTGGGGAAATTACTTACGGGACAGCCCTGGGTGGCGGCAGGGCACAGGAGACACACCACCCCCTGCCTAACCAGAGCCACCCCTTTATATGCCGCATGACATCACTACAAAAGCAAAACAGCTTAGATAAGGTGTTTACCAGCTAGATCTGCACATATCCAGGGCGCATACCATACTCGCGAAAACACAGCCTTGGCCTTGAAACTCTGGCGGGTCAGAGCCGGGGCACAACATCCCCTACAGGTACAGAGAGGTTGAATGACTTGCCCAAGGTCACACAGCAGACAAGAGGCAGAACCGGGATTAGAAGGCAGATCCTTCTGACTCCTAGGCCCGTGCTCTATCCATTAGGCAACGCTGCTTCCCTTATCATCTCACCTCTCCCCAGCACTTGTCACAGTCCTGGGCATCTTTGAGTGCCTACCGTATATGATAACCAACAAAATCCTCACCACTGTCTATACAGAAAAGATTGATTTCTCTGAACATTTGGGCCAGGGACTGTGTCCAATCTGCATCTACCCCAATGTTCAATACAGTGCTTGGCACAAAGTAAATACTTAACAAATACCACTACTATTACATCATTAGGTTAGGCTTTTTTCCCCTGGTTGCATGACTGTAATTCCTGAGGGGATTCTAAAAAGCCACGGACTATTAGAAATGGCCATCTGGGTTACGCTGGTACTTCTTCCAGTCCAGTATTCTGTCTTCTATAGTGGCGACAGATAATGCTTTTCCTCCAGAGCTATTCACTTATTCAATCATATTTATTGAGCACATACTGTGTGTAGAGCACTGTACTAAGCGCTCTAAGATCAATCAATCATCAATGATATTTATGGAGTATTTCCTGTTTGTAGCACTCTGTACTAAGTGCTTGAGAGTGTATAGTATAATAGAGTTGGCAGACACAATCCACAGCATGGTTTAGTGGAAAGAGCAAAGGCTTGGGAGTCAGAGGTCATGGGTTCTAATCCCAGCTCCGCCACCTGTCAGCTGTGTGACCTTGGGCAAAGCAGCGTGGCTCAGTGGAAAGAGCCCGGGCCTGGGAGTCAGAGGTCATGGGTTCGAATCCCGGCTCTGCCGCTTGTCAGCTGTGTGACTGTGGGCAAGTCACTTAACTTCTCTGTGCCTCAGTTACCTCATCTGTAAAATGGGGATTAAAACTGTGAGCCTCATGTGGGGCAACCTGATTACCCTGTATCTACCCTAGCGCTTAGAACAGTGCTCTGCAGATAGTAAGCGCTTAACAAATACCCCCATTATTATTATTTACCTTCTCTGTGGCTCAGTTACCTCATCTCTAAAATGGGGATGAAGACTGTGAGCCCCACGAGGGACAACCCGACTACCTTGTATCTACCCCAGCGCTTAGAATAGTGCTTGGCACAGAGTAAATTCTTAACAAATATCAACATTATTATTATTATTATTGTAATCCATGTCCACAAGGAGCTTACAGTCTAGAGAAATTAGTCAATCAATGGTATTTATTGAGCACTTCTGGTGTGCAGAGCTCTGTACTAAGCTCTTGGGAGAGTACAATATGACGGAGTTGGTCAACTTGGAGCTTGCAGTTTAGAGGTGGGGGTTAGAGTTAGTGCTTAGAACACTGTGGTCTGCATACAGTAAGTACTCAATAAGAACAATTGATTGATTATAGCTACATCCATAGTCTTTCCAACTAGCTTTCTGTCTCATTCTTGTGGTTTCTTACTGTAAAGCCTGGCTTTCTACTGGTCAGAATAGACACTAGACTGGATGCTCACTGTGGGCAGGGAATCTGTCTACCAAGTCTTGCTGTATTGTCTTCACCCTGTGCTTAGTACTGTGCTCTACACACAGTAAGCACTCCATGAATACCTTTGCCTGACTGTCTATTCTTCTAGACTGTAAGCTCCTTGTCACTTGATCGATTGATTGATAGATCTCCGAAGCACCTAATGCCATGTTCTGCACTCAATCAGCATTCGATAAGTAACAATGGTCCATTGAGCGATTGATTTGTTGAATAATATGCCACTTGAGGCTCTTAGGTGCTCTGGAGGAGAATGCAGTAGCTCTGAAACATAGGCCGGGGTCCCCCTGGAAACAAGTTTGGTGATCTTCCACAAATCAATGTCATATTTTTTGAGTGCTTACCATGTGCAGAGCACTGTACAAAGCACTTGGGAGAGTACAATACGACAGAGTTTGTAGGCTCATTCCCTGACCATAGAGAGGACCTGGACTCTAATCCTGGCTCTGCCACTCCTCTGTTATGCGACCTTAGGCAAATCACTTCACTTCTCTGTGCCTCAGTTCTCTCATCTGTAAAACAAGGAGGAAGACAGTGAGTCCGACGTGGGACATGGAGTGTGGTCAATATGATTAGCTCGAATCTACTTGGGAGAATACAACACAGATTCAGAGATTCTGGGTTTGCATCCCAGTTCTGCCACTCATTCACTCTGTGACCTTGGGCAAGTCACTTGTCTATGCCTCAGTTTCCTCAACTGGAAAATGGTGATTCAAGATCTGTTCTCCCTTCTACTTAGACTGTGAGTCCCATCTGGGACAGGGACAGTATGCAAACCAATTAACTGGTATGTACCTCATCATTTAGAACAGTGATTGAGGAGCACTATTATCATTATTATTATTGCTATCATTATTATTGCTATTAATAAGAATAATAGTGAATGTAGTAAAGCAGTAGTGTTAACAGAGGTAATAGTTGTGATAGTAATAGCAGATGTAATGGAGGTAGTAGCATTAATGAATATAAATAAATATTAATATAAATAGAGAAGCAGCATGGCTCAGTGGAAAGAGCACGGGCTTTGGAGTCAGAGGTCATGGGTTCAAATCCCGGCTCGGCCACTTGTCAGTTGTGTGACTTTGGGCAAGTCACTTAACTTCTCGGTGCCTCAGTTACCTCATCTGTAAAATGGGGATTGACTGTGAGCCCCACGTGGGACAACCTGATTCCCCTGTGTCTACCCCAGCGCTTAGAACAGTGCTCGGCACATAGTAAATGCTTAACAAATACCAACATTATTATTATTAATAAATGTAAGAGGAATAATACTAAAGGTAGTTGTAGTAGAGGCAGCAGTATTATTCAACAGTATTTATTGACGGCTTACTATGTGCAGAGCACTGTACTAAGCGCTTGGAATGTACAAATCGGTAACAGAGACAATCCCTGCCCTTTGATGGGCTTACAGTCTAATCGGGGGAGACGGACAGACAAGAACAATAGCAATAAATAGAATTGAGTGGATGAACATCTCCTTAAAACAATAGCAAATAAATAGAATCAAGGCGATGTACATTTCATTAACAAAATAAATAGGGTAATGAAAATATATACAGTTGAGCAGACGAGTACAGTGCTAAGGGGATGGGAAGGGAGAGGGAAAGGGGGGAAAAGAGGGTTTAGCTGCGGAGAGGTGAAGGGGGGCGGTAGAGGGAGTAGAGGGAGAAGGGGAGCTCAGTTTGGGAAGGCCTCTTGGAGGAGGTGAGCTGTAAGTAGGATTTTGAAGAGGGGAAGAGAATTAGTTTGGCGGAGGTGAGGAGGGAGGGCATTCCAGGACCGCGGGAGGGCGTGGCCCAGGGGTCGACGGCGGGATAGGGGAGAACGGGGGACGGTGAGGAGGTGGGCGGCAGAGGAGCGGAGTGTGCGAGGTGGGCAGTGGAAAGAGAGAAGGGAGGAGAGGTAGGAGGGGGCAAGGTGATGGAGAGCCTTGAAGCCTAGAGTGAAAAGATTTTATTTTGCGTGGAGGTTGATAGGTAACCACTGGAGGTTTTTAAGAAGGGGAGTGACATGCCCAGAGCGTTTCTGCAGGAAGATGAGCCGGGCAGCAGAGTGAAGAATAGACTGGAGCGGGAAGAGAGAGGAGGAAGGGAGATCAGACAGCAGGCTGACAAAGTAATCTAGCCGGGATATTACGAGAGCCCGTAACAGTAAGATAGACGTATGGGTGGAGAAGAAAGGCGGATCTTGGCTATATTATAAAGGTGAGACCGGCAGGTTTTGGTGACAGATCGGATGTATGGGGTGAACGAGAGAGCCGAGTCAAAGATGACATCGAGGTTGCGGGCCTGAGAGACGGGAAGGATGGTCGTACCATCCACAGTGATAGCGAAGTCAGGGAGAGGACAGGACTTGGGAGGGAAGATGAGGAGCTCAGCTTTGCTCATGTTGAGTTTTAGGTGGCGGGCCGACATCCAGGTGGAGACGTCTTGGAGGCAGGAGGAGATACGAGCCTGAAGGGAGGTGGAGAGGACGGGGCAGAGATGTAGATCTGTGTGTCATCTGCATAGAGGTGATAGTTGAAGCCGTGAGAGCAAATGAGTGCACCAAGGGAGTGAGTGTAGAGGGAGAACAGAAGAGGGCCAAGAACTGACCCTTGGGGAACCCCAAAAGTTAGAGAATGGGAGGGGGAGGAGGAGCCTGCGAAGGAGACCGAGAATGACCGGCCAGAGAGATAAGAGGAGAACCAGGAGAGGACGGAGTCCGTGAAGCCAAAGTGAGATACGGTGTGGGGGAGAAGGGGATGGTCGACAGTGTCAAAGGCAGCTGAGAGGCCAAGGAGGATTAGAATAGAGTAGGAGCCATTGGATTTGGTAAAAAGGACGTCATGGGTGACCATAGAGAGAGCAGTTTCGGTAGAGTGGAGGGGACGGAAGCCAGATTGGAGGGGGTCCAGAAGAGAATGGGAGTTAAGGAATTGTAAGCAGCGAGTGTAGACGACTCGTTCTAGGATCTTGGAAAAGAAGGGTAGTAGGGAGATAGGGCGGTAAATGGAAGGGGAGGTGGGCTGGAGAGAGGGTATTTTTAGGATGGGGGAGACGTGGGGATGTTTGAAGGCAGAGGGGAAGAAGCCATTGGAGAGTGAGCGGTTAAAGATAAAAGTTAAGGAGGGGCAGAGGGCAGGGGCAATGGTTTTCATAAGGTGAACGGAAATTGGGTCCGAGGCACAGGTGGAGGGGGGCGGCACTTGCGAGGAGGGAGGAGATCTCCTCTGAGGATACTGCAGGGAAGGATGGGAAAGTAGGGGAGAGGGTTGGGGGGGCGAGGCAAGAGGGGGAGAGGTGACCTTGGGGAGTTCAGACCTGATTGTGTTAATTTTCGTGATGAAGTAGGTGGCCAGATCACTGGGGTTGAGGGATGGGGGAAGGGGAGGAACAGGGGGCCTAAGGAGAGAGTTAAAAGGTCCGGAATAATTGGCGGGTGTGACGGGCATGGGTGTCGATGAGGGAGGAGAAGAAGTTTTGCCTGGCGGAGGAGAGGGCAGAGTTAAGGCAGGAAAGGATAAATTTGCAATGGATAAGGTTGGCTTGGTGCTTGGATCTTCGCCAGCAGCGCTTGGCAGTCCGAGCATAGGAGCGTAGGAGGCAGACAGAGGCAGTGATCTAGGGCTGTGGGTTAGTGGAGCGAGAGCAACGGAGGGAAAGGGGGGCGAGAGAGTTGAGATGAGTAGAGAGGGTGGAGTTGAGCGCGGTGACCTGATCATCGAGAGTGGGAAGAGAGGTCAGGGGCGCAAGGTGGGAAGAGATGCTTTTGGAGAGATGGATGGGATCAAGAAAGCGGAGGTCTCTGTGGGGGAGTAGCAAAGATTTGTAGGGGGAGGGAATGTGTGAGATGAGGCAGGTGAGAAGGTTATGGTCCGAGAGAGGGATTTCAGAGTTGGTGAGGGAGGAGGTAGTGCAGCGGTAGGAGATGATGAGATCGAGGCTGTGACCGAGTCGGTGAGTGGGCGAGGTATGGTGGAGCAGGAGGTCGGCAGAGTCGAGGAGCGATAGCAGGCGGGGCGGCAGAGGAGTCACCGGGTACATCCATGTGGATGTTGATGTCTCCGAGGATCAGAGTGGGGAGAGAGAAGGAGAGAAGGAAGGTGAGAAAGGGGTCTAGGTGGTTGAAGAAGTCGGAGGTGGGACCAGGAGGGCGGTAGATGACAGCTACAAGTATCTGGAGGGGGTGGTAGAGGCGAATGATGTGGGCTTCAAAGGAGGGGAAGGAGAGGGAAGGGGGAGGAGGGATAGTGCAGAAGCGGCAACGGGGTAAGAGGAGGAAGCCGACGCCTCCTCCCCTTCCAGTGAGTCTGGGGGAGTGGGAGAAGGAGAGGCCTCCGCTGGAGAGAGCAGCGGCGGAGACCGTGTCATCAGAAGTGAGCCAGGTTTCCGTAAGGGCGAGGAGGAGGAGAGAGCGGGAAAGGAAAAGGTCATGGATGAAAGGTAGTTTACCTGTAATGGAGCGGGGCTTCCAGAGGCCACACTTGAAAGTAGCTGTGGGTGCAAGGGGAGAAGAAGGAGGGGAGCGGGGGGAGGGGAGGGTTTGGATGGGAACGAGGTGGCGGGGCCCTGGGCGGGGAGAGGGGGAGGCGCGGTGGCGGTGGGACAGGAGGACTGGATGGGGCATGGGTGGGGAAGAGGGAGGGGTGGAGGCGGGAGTTTGGTGGGGAGGAGCGTAGGGGGAGGGGGAAGAGGGGTGGCGCTGGTAAAGTGGGGTTCTAGGGCGGGGGAGGGGAGAGGGAGGGTGGGCAGAGGAGACAGCGGGAAAGAGCTGGGCAAGAGAGGGGAAGGGGAAGGAGAGGATTGGGAGGGGCAGGAAGGAGGAGCGGGGGTGGAAGGACATGGTGAGGCCAGGGAGGTAGGTGGCAGCTCTGACAACAATTAATGATAACATGTGAAATCGGCACTATAGTAATATGATACAGTATGCTACAATAGAATAGTATTAATAAGCAGGTGATGACCAGGGTCGGGGGTCGACTTGACTAAGGGTCGACTTGATCAAAATCAAAGTCAAAAGGCTAGCGGCAAGGAGAGTCTCCGGGCTCATGTCCAAATGTCGTTGGGGCGGCGGCGGGAGCCCTGAGGATGTCCGGGGTGGGTTGCGGACGTAGGCGGCGGCTAAGGTAAGGTAACACGGTGAGAACAAGGACCTCGTCGCCCGGGGCGGGGGCGGGGAGATGAATCACCTCACGGGGGAAGAGGGATTGAGGGCTTCCCAAAACGGCCGCTTCGGGCGGAGTAGGGGAAAGGCGGTTGGGGAGCACAGTATCCCCGGGCCCGATCAGGGGGACAAAATGTCCCCAGAGCCAAGCAGGGGAGCACGATATCCCCAGGGGAGCACAATGTCCCCAGTTCCGAGCAGGGGAGCACAGTGTCTCCGGGGCCGAGCAGGGGAGCACAATATCCCCAGGGGAACACAATGTCCCCAGTTCCGAGCAGGGGAGCACAGTGTCCCCAGGGCCAAGCAGGGGAGCACAAAGTCCCCAGGCCCAAGCGGGGGAGCAGAATGGGAGCTAATGGCTCGGGGGTCTGCGGGGGCGGGGTGGGGGGCGATCCTTAGTGTCGGAGTCCTTGAGAGGGGGTGCGGAGGTCCGGGTTGCGAAGGGTTGAGGCGGGCGCGGGTCCGGGCGGTCCAAGGCGCAGCTCCCGGGAGAGGCGGTGGCGGCGCGGATTAGTCAGCGAGCGGCAGCCGAAGGGCTTGCCGGGGATAGGGGCCGGGGGGTGCAAGGCTCCGCTGCAAGGGAGAGGAGCTCCCGAGTCCATGTGGCGGCCGATTCAGTCGGGAACAAGGGGCCCAGCGGTCCGGAGCTCACCTCCAAGGGAGCAGAGATCCCCAGCCCATGTGGCGATGGATCCAAGGGGCCGGGCGGTCTCAAGGCTCAGCTCCCAGGAGAGGCGGGCCCGGCGCAGATGAGTCGGCGATCTGCAGCCAGAGAGCTATCCGGGAATAGGGGCCGGGCGGTGCAAGGCTTCGCTGCAAGGGAGAGGAGCTCCCGAGTCCATGTGGTGGCCGATTCAATCGGGAACAAGTATTAGTAGATGTAGTAATGATAGTGATAGGTGTAACAGAGGTCATAGTAGTAGAAGCAGTAATAATACTGGCAATTTATATATGGCTTACTAGGATCTGTACAGTGTGCTTGTGAAAGAACAAAATAGTCATAAGGCAAGGAGTTTATACTCTGGGAGGTGGGACAGTTATAAACATATTTACAGAAAAGTAGGCTACCTGGGTTGTCTGCCTCCTAGCAGGATTCCCACCCCTTCCTCTTCCTGGAATGACCAAAATTCAATGACGTTGGATCCAGTAAGTAGTGGAAGGGATACAACTGAGGCAGGTGGAGACCAACAGGGGCATTCGTCGCCGTATCCAGTGGCTTCCAGTTTTTCTACCTGACCAGGAAGCAGGGTGACCTAGTGGAGAGTGCAGGAATCTAGCAGTCAGAAGGATATGGGTTCTAATCCCAGCTCTGCCACTTGTCGGCTGTGTGATCTTGACTGTGTAACTGACTTCACTCCTCATTGCCTCAGTTACCTCATCTGTAGAATGAGGATTAAGATTGTGAGCCCCATGTGCGACTTGGACTGTGTCCAATCTAATTAGCATGGATCTACCCCAGCATTTAGTACAATGTCTGGCACATAGTAAGTGCTTAACAAATAGGGCTGAAAAAAAAGGCCCTGAATAGACTATAGAGGCAACTCCAGCCTGCTCATGTGATTCCTCCTCCACACCTTAAAAATCAACTCAGAGAGGGTCTAGTGGTATTTGTTAAGCACTTACTAAGTGCCAGACACTGTACTAAATGCTGGGGTATATACATGCAAATTGGGTTGGACACAGCCCCTGTTCAACGAGGGGCTCGCAATCTTAATCCCCATTTTACAGACGAGGGAAGTGAGGCATAGAGAAGTCAAATGACTCACCCAAGTCCACACAGCAGATAAGTGGCAGAAAGGGATTTGTTCTGACTCCCAGGCTCATGCTATATCCACTACATCATGCTGCTTCTTGGTGGACACACAAAGGTGAGGGCAGTAAAGGAATGTCAGGAATTCTTTAGCGCATCAGGACCAGGAGGGATCAAAACTGTGTGAGTGCACATGGGAGGCGGAATGGTTCCTCTTGATCTTCCTGTTCTCCACCACCCTTCTCATTCTCCACGGTCCTTTAGTTCCCTCAGGCTGGAAAACATCTTCCCCGTAAAAAAGGCCAATAGCATGGCTATGATTGAATTCCTCATCCTGAGATTCTCGGAGGTCTGGGAGCTGCAGCTGGTCCAGGCCACTCTGTTCCTCCTGGCTACCCGGTGGCCCTGACGGGGAATCTCCTCATAGTCACCGTCACTGCCCTTGACTGGCGCCTCCACACCTATATGTATTTCTTCTTCAGGCACCTGTCCATCCTTGACCTCTGCTACATCTATGTCACCACCCCCAAATCCATCCTCAACTCCCTGACCGACAACCGCTCCATCTCGTTTCTGGGCTGTGCTTTCCAAGTGTTTGCGTTCATACTGTGTTCCTGTGCAGAGACACCCCTGCTCACAGCGATGTCCTTTGACCATTTTGCAGCCATCTGCCACCCCCTGCACTATGAGGTTATCATGGACGATGGGACCTGGGTAAAAATGGCGGCCGCCTCATGGTTCTTTGGTACACTGAGCACCATGGCGCACACTGTTGCCACCTTCTCCGCCCTCATCTGGTGGTCTAACGACCTCCCTCGGTTCTTCTGTGATATCCCTCAGCTCATCAGACTCACGGGATCTGATAGAAATCTCCAGGAATTTATGGCCAAAACTTCCTCCGCCGGCCTCACCTTTGGTTATTTCCTTGCCATCGTCGTCACGTACATGTGCATTTTCTGGGCCGTGCTGAAGATGCTGACTGCTGAGGTCCAGGCCAAAGCCTTCTCCACCTGCCTGCCCTACTTCACCGTTATGACTTTGTTCATCATGAACAGGCCTTTCCCCACCTCAAGCCCGTGACTGACTCCCCTTCGGCCGTGGACCTGCTGATGTCCGTGTTCTACACGGTGGTGCCTCCCACCCTGAACCTTGTCATCTACAGTCTGAGGAACCAGGACATGAAGGCCACTCTGAGGAGAATGATAGCGGGGAAATGCCTCTAAAATGGCGGTAGAACCTCCTTCTCCATGAGGTCATGGACATTTCTAGCCCAGGGGGTGCTAGATCTTCCGCCCCTTGGCATCAGTCACAAGAGAATCACTGGTGTCGATGGAGTCTCCTACAGAGAAAGATGGCTGACCCAGTTGCTGAGACCTCAGGATGAAGGACCACCATGCCTGAAAGGGTTATAACGTCAGCTTCTGCTCAGTGCACCCTTCCCCTCTTTGTCCCTGCCAATCCAATTTCCTCTGAGGTACGGAGTAGACTGAGTGCTTGGGTGGTCAGGGGTGAAGTACATTATAAGGGGCCAGCATACATTCTCTTACCCATCCATTTATGGCCAAAGCGACCAGAACTTTGTACCATAGCAGTGCCTTTGGGTCATGATTGAGCAGCCTCAATAGCCACTGCTGACTGCTATGTTAGCCAACTATTTTGGCTGTGTGCCCCTTAAGCACTTTCATCCTCACCCCAGCTCCAAAGCACATACATAGAAATTCTTAGACTCCACAATTTCTCCTATCCCTAATCTATTTTAATGCCTGTCTCCACCTGAAGCTGCATGGCTTAGTGGATAGAGCATGGGCCTGGGAGTCAGACTGTCATGGGTTCTAATCCCGGCTCCGCCACATGTCTGCTGTGTGACTTTGGGCAAGTCACTTCACTTCTCTGGTCCTCAGCTGTCAAATGGGGATGAGGAGCGCGAACCCTACATGGGACAGGGACTGTGTCCAACCTGACTGACTAATTTGTATCTACTCCAGTGCTTGGAACAGTGCTTGCCACATAGTAAGCATTTTAATAATAATAATGTTGGTATTTGTTAAGCGCTTACTATGTGCAGAGCACTGTTCTAAGCACTAGGGTAAATACAGGGTAATCAGGTTGTCCCACGTGAGGCTCACAGTTACTCCCCATTTTACAGATGAGGAAACTGAGGCACAGAGAAGTGAAGTGACTTGCCTACAATCACACAGCTGACAAGTGGCAGAGCCGGGATTTGAACCCATGACCGCTGTCCCCCAAGCCCGGGCTCTTCCAATGAGCCATCCTCTTCGTGGTCAGGGGTCATGTCTATCACCTCTGTTGTGCTGTACTCTCCCAAGTGCTTAGTGCAGTTCTCTATACCCAGTAAGCCCTCAGTAAATATCATCAGTTGTTCAATTAATTGTATCTATCGACTTCTGTATTGTACTTTCCTGACTGCTTAGTACAGTTCTCTGCATACAGCATACTCTCAATAAATGCCATTATTTGATTGATTGATTGATTGATTGTGTCTCCTAACTCTGTTGTATTATACTTTTGCAACTGCTTATTACAGCCCCTAGTACAGTACCAGTACCTAGTACCAGACTATCAATCAATTAATGATATTGATGGAGCATTTACTGTGTGTGGATCTCTGCACTAAGATCTTGGAAGAGTACAAGACTCAAAATTTGGTAGCCACTAGCCGTGCCCACCAGCTGCTCAATAAAGTCTAGGCTGAGAAGCAGTGTTGCCTAGTGGAAAGAGCACGGGCCTGAGCATCAGAGAACCCTGGTTCTAATCCCGGCTCTGCCAATTGCTTGCTGTGTGACCTTGGGCGAGTCGATGACTTTTCTGTGCTTTAGTTACCTCATCTGTACAGTGGGGATTAAGACTGAGTCCCATGTGGGCTGTGTCAAACCTTGTCTTTACCCCAGCGCTTAGAACAGTGGCTGGCACATAGTGAATGCTTAACAAATTCCATTTCAAAAAATCCCTGTTCCCTCTCTTACTTAGACTGTAAACCCCAAGTGGGACAAGGACTGTGTCCTTCCTGATTAGCTTATACCTACCTCAGTGCTTGAAACAGTGCTTTACACATAGTGAGCACTTAAAAAATGCAATGACAATATAGCAGTAGCAATAATAATAATAACTGGGGTATTTGTTAAGTACTTACTATGTGCCAAGCACTGTTCTAAGCGTTGGGGTAGGCACAAGGTAATCAGATTGGCCACAGTCCCTGTCCCACATGGGGCTCACAGTTTTAAAATCTCCTTTTTACAGATGAGGCAACTGAGGCAAAGAGAAGTTAAGTGACTTGCCTAAGGTCACGCAGTAGGCAGGTGGCAGAGCTGGGATTAGAACACACGTCCTTTGACTTCCAGGCCTGTGCTCTTTCTACTAGAACATGCTGTGACCATTGATGTAAAGCCATCTGTTCCACTGAAACTGCTCTCTTCAAGGTCCTGACTGACAAGACATTCTATGGGAGCAACACCAGGCTGCTCATAAGATTCCACCCAACATGTTGAAAATCATCTTCATCATCATCATCAATGCACTTTATTAATAACTTTGGGCAGAGCACTGGGCTAAGTGTGTGGGAGAGTACAATACAACAGAGTTGGTAGACACATTCCCAGCCCATGATCTTACAGTCTAGAGTGGGGGGAATGGGTATTAATTAATCAGTCAATGGTATTTTTTGAGTGCTTACTGTGTGCAGAGTACTGTATTAAACGCTTGGCAGAGTATATTATACAGAGTTGCTAGAGACATTTCCTGCCGACAATGAGCTTACATTCTCCAGGGGCAGGATAGGCATTAAAATAAATAAATTAGAGACATGCACACATGGGCAGTGGGGCTGAAAGTGGGGTGAATAAAGGATTCAAATCCAAGTGTGAAGGTGAGAAGAGTCGAGTGGGAGAAGAAGAACCGAGGACAATTTAGTGGCATGCGCTTCGTAGGCTGGGATGACTATCTTTGGATGTGTTCGCGTTGAGTCACTGAGCATTGTAAATAGTCAAACGATTGTATCGTAGTGCAGGTGTCCCAGGATTGAGGAGCTTTGCAGCAAGTCCATAGTCAAGAAGCTGAATGTCCGAGAATTGGTTCTGCCCCTTTGACCTGAAACCATGTGAAAATTAATCTATCAGTGGTATTTGCTGAGCACTTATTGTGTGCAGAACACTGGATGGGTTGCTTGAGAGAGTAATAATAATAATAATGATAATGATGATAATGTTGGTATTTGTTAAGTGCTTACTATGTGCAGAGCACTGTTCTAAGTGCTGGGGTAGATACAGGGTAATCAGGTTGTCCCACATGAGGCTCACAGTTAATCCCCATTTGACAGATGAGGTAACTGAGGCACAGAGAAGTTAAGTGACTTGCCCACAGTCACACAGCTGACAAGAGGCAGAGCGGAGAGTCGAACCCATGACCTCTGACTCCGAAGCTCAGGCTTTTTCCACTGAGCCACGCTGCTTCTCAGCAGCGTACAGCGTACGCTGTACGCTGTACAGAGTACAGTAGAACAGAGTTGCTAGACATGTTTCCTGTCCACAAGGAGCTTACACTCTCCCCATCTTCAAAACCTTCCTAAATAATCCAATGACATTTATTGAACACTTACTGTGTGCAGGCCACTCAACTAAGCACTTGGGACAGTCCAATACAATAGCGTTCATAGACACATTTTCTGCCCCCAAAGAGCTTACAGTCTAAAGTCAGTCGGTCAATCATATTTATGGAGCGCTTACTGTGTGAAGACCACTGTAAGAAGTGCTTGAGAGAGTCCACTATGATAATAAACAGACACATTCCCTGCCCACAACGAGCTTACAGTCTAGAGGGCCAGATAGTAATATAAATAAATTACATATACGTACCTAAGTGCCTTGGGGCTGAGAGGAGGGATGAATAAAGGGAGCAAGTCAGGGTGATGCAGAAAGGAGTGGGAGAAGAGGAAAGGAGGGCTTAGTCAGGGAAGCCCTCTTGAAGGAGATGTGTCTTTTATATGGCTTTGAAGGTGGGGAAAGGTGAGCAGAGAGGTGTCAGATATGAGGAGGGAGGGCAATCCAGGCCAGAGACCAGATGTGAGCAAGAAGTTGGTGGCAAGATGGATGAGATTGAGGTACAGTGAGGAGGTGGGAAGCAGCGTGGCTTAGTGGAAAGAGCACAGGCTTGGGAGTTAGAAGTCATGGGATCTAATCCCAGTTCTGCCACTTGTCTGCTGTGTGACCTTGGGCAGGTCACTTAGCTTCCCTGTGCCTTAGTTACTTCATCTGCAAAATGGGGATGAAGACTGTGAGCCCCAAGTGAGACAACCTGATTACCTTGTATCTACCCCAGCACTTGGAACAGTGTTTGGCATAGTAAGCACTTAACAAATACCATAATTATTATTATTATTATTATTATTATTATTATTAAAAGAGTGAAGTGTGTGGGCTGCATTGTAGTACAAGAGTAGTGAGGTGAGGTAGAAGGGGATGAAGTGATTGGGTGCTTTAAAGTTAATAGTAAGGAGTTTCTGTTGATGAGGAGGTGGATGGGCAACAATTGGAGCTTCTTGAAGAGTGAGGAAACATGGCCTGAACATTTTTGCAGAAAAATGATGCAGGTAGCAGAGTGAAGTATGGACTGGAGTGGGGAGAGACAGGAGACACAGACATTCATATAAATAATACATAAGATATCATTTATAGATATGTACATAAGTGTTGTGGGGTTGAAGGTGAGTGAATGACAAACGTCCACAAGTCAATGACTCAAGTTCATAGACGAAGCCGAAGGGAGAGGAAGTCGAGGAAAAGAGGGTTTAATCAGAGAAGGCATGGAAGAGATGGGACCTCAATAATGCTTTGAGGGTGGGGAGAGTGGTAGTCTGGTGTATACAGGTGTGTGGCCGAGGGGAGAAGAGTTCCAGGCCAGCGGCAGGACGTGGGCAAGAGGTTGGCCACAAGATACATGAGATAGTGATTCAGTGAGTTGGGTGGCATTAGAGGAGCAAAGTGTATATGCTGGGCTGTAGTAGGAGATCAGTGGGGTGAAGGGAGGAGGGAGTGAAATACTTGAGTGATTTAAAGCCAATGGTAAGGATCTGTTTGCTGCGCCGGTGGATGGACAGCCAATGGAAGATTTTGCGGAGTGAGGAAACATGGACTGAAAGTTTTTGTAGAAAAATGAAGTGAAGTTTAGACTGAAGTAGAAAGAGACAGAGAGGAGTGACTGCGCCAAGATCTCATTTGGGATTGTCCAGGCCTTTCCACGGGGTCATGCAGTGAACCATTCCAGTGGAGGTGGGAGAACGGTGCAGAGACGATGTAGGGAATAGCTGGGCTCTGGGGACCACTGGTCCCCTCCCTCCACTCCCCTCCCTCCACCACGGCCTGAAGGGCTTATTATTCAGGAGCCTGCATTGGCAGCAACATCACCGCTGGGGGTGTTCTATGGCTTGTGGGTCTCCCGGGAAAGAAGAGAAATGGGGAGAGATTCTGTGCGGTCAGGAGAAAATCTCCCGTTCTCTTGATGCACCAGCCGGCAGAAAGAGGCAGGCTGTGAAGAAGCCAGCTGCTCCAGACCCTTCCAGGTGAGTGTAGAAGTGGATGGAAGTGCTGTGAACTCTCAGGAATGGTGGTGATATAATGATAAAAATAATAATAATTGTGGTATTTGTTAAACTCTTACTAGGTGCCTGACACCGTACTAAATGCTGGGTTGGATTCAAGCAAATAGGGTTGGACACAATCCCTGTCTACATAGGACTCAGAGTCTTAGTCCCCATTTTACAGATGAGGGAATTGAAGCACAGAGAAGTAAAGTGACTAGCCCAAGTTCACCCAGGTGACAAGTGGCAGAGCCAGGATTAGAATCCAGGTACTTTAAACTCCCAAGCCTGTACTCTATCCACTAGGCCATGCTGCTTCTCTCGTCCAGCCCATTCCCAGATTGAATTTCAGCCCTGCACTCTGCTCCCAGCCCGTCTCCCCACCACTGGCAGGAAGGCTCCAGCCACCCATCCCCAAAACACAAAGTCCCCAAAGTCCAGAGGGTGTGGGGATGGCCGAATGGAAAGAGACTGGGCCTGGGAGTCAGAGGACCTGGGTTGTAACTCTGGCTCTGCCACTTGTCTGCTGTGTGGCCTTGGGGAAGTAACTTCACTTCTCTGTGCCTCAGTTTCTTCATCTGTAAAATGGAGGATTCAATCCTCCTCCCTCTTATAAGATTGTGAGCTCCATGTAGACAAGGACTAAGTCCAACCTGATCATCATTTATCTATCTTAGTACAGTATTTGGAACATCAATCATTCAGTCTTATTAATTGAGCACTTACTTTGTGCGTGCACTGTACTAAGCTCTTGGGAGAGTTCAATACAACAGAATTAGCAGAATCGTTCCCTGCTCATAATGAGTTTACAGTCTAGAGATGAGCTTACAGTCTAATAGTAAGTGTTTGACAAATACCACAATTATTATAATTATTATAATCATTCTTTCAGGTGGGGTAGTCTGAGTTCCTGAGAACTCAGGTTTGGGAAGGGTCAGTCCACTTGCCCCTTTTTTTATGGTATTAAGCACTTATCATGTACCAGGCTTTGACCTAAATGTTGAGGGTGATACGAACTAATCAGATTGGACACAGTCCATGTCCCACATGGGGCTCACAGTCTTAATCCCCATTTCATAGACAGAGAAGTTAAACTACTTGTCCAAGGTCATGTGGCAGACAATTGGTGGAGCCAGGATTAGAACCCAGGTTCTTCTAGGGAAAGAGGAATACAGTGGGGTTGTTGAGCTCAGAGAAGAGAAGGGTGAGAGGGTCATGGAGTCCGGGAGAGAGCAGGAGATGAGGGGAGGGAAGATGGAAAAATCCCTGAGCTATGAGGATGAGGGAATAATAAGGATGTATATTAAATTATTTTTTATTTGCTCAGCACTTAGGCAGTTTACAAAATAATCGTATTGGACACAGTCCTAGTCCCACATGGGGTTCACAGTCAGAGAGAGAGAACAGGGATTTTTCTCCCTATTTTATGGATGAGGAAACTAAGGCCCAGAGAAGGTAAGTGACTTTCCCAAGGTCACAAAGGTCACCAAACACACAGAGAGCAGAGCAGGAGCTGGAATCCTGGCTGTGGGGCTTCCAGTCCTAGTCTCTTTCTCTTGGACAGGCATGAGGGGTGGTTTTATATATGGATCAGGCATTTGAAGGGGACTGATATCCTGGGGCTGAGGAAACTAAAAGTCAGAAACGGGAGGAAGGAGGAGGCATTTTGCTGCAATTCTTGGAAATGTGTGTTGTTTGATGTGAATGAATTCATAGCAAGGACATTTCTCCCTCATCTTTTTTTTTAGGGTGTTTTTAAGTGCTTACTATGTGGCAGGCACTGTACTAAGTTCTGGGGAAGATATGAGCTATTAGATTTGGACACAGTCCATGGCCCACATTCATTCATTCAATCATATTTATTGAGGGCTTTCTGTACGTAAAGCACTGTACTAAGCACTTGGGAGAGTACAATATAAGAACAGACACATTCCCTGCCCACAGTGGGCTTGGGGCTCACAGTCTTAATCTCCATTTTACAGGTGAGGTAACTGAGGCACAGAGAAGTGAAATGACTTGCCTGGCATCACACAGCAGATGCATGGAGGAGCCGGGATTAGAACCCAGGTCCTTCTGATCCATTAGATCTCCTGTTCATGATCATATCGTTTCCCTGGTTCCTCCGCGGAAACTCATTATATTTAACTGGAAATGGCCAACCGCACGGTGGTGACGGAATTCCTCCTACTGGGGTTCTCAGAGGTCCGGGAGCTGCAGCTGATCCATGCCGCGCTGTTCCTCCTGGTCTACTTGGCGGCCCTGGCAGGGAATCTCTTCATTGTCAGCATCACCGCCCTCGACCGGCGCCTCCACACCCCCATGTACTTTTTCCTCAGGCACCTGTCTGTCCTTGACCTCTGCTACATCTCTGTCACCATCCCCAAATCCATCTTCAACTCCCTGACCAACCTGAACCGAGGGGCTTGTGAGAAGATGGCAGCCACCTCCTGGCTCAGCGGGGCCCTGTCTGCCATCCTGCATACTTCCGCCACGTTCTCGGTTCCCCTGGGAGGGTCCAATGTGATCCACCAATTCTTTTGTGAGATTCCCCCAGGTCATCAGACTCTCCGATTCCAGTGGGAAGATTTGGGAGCTCATATCAACTACCTTCTCGGCAAGTCTGACTTTAATCTGTTTTGTCTCCATTGTCGTATCCTACGTCCACATCTTCGTGGCCGTGCTGAGAATGCCATCCGGAGAGAGCCGATCCAAAGCCTTCTCCACCTGCCTGCCACACCTCATCGTTGTCACTTAGTTTGTCTCCACCGGTGATGCTGCCTATCTCAAGCCCCTGTCTGACTCCCCCTCAGCGCTGGACCTGCTGGTGTCTATGTTCTACACCGTGGTGCTCCCTGCCCTGAACCCCCTCATCTACAGCCTGAGGAACAGGGATATGAAGGCCGCCATGTTGAGGATGTTGGGAGGGAAACAGGTCTGCTTGACAAGTTTTCCTTTGGCTATTCTGTGGAGATTCTTGGTAGGTTGAAGTTAAAGTATTTTTCTGTTCTCCTTTGCCTTGCTCTCTTCACAGACTTAGTCAGGGCTGACCAAGCCTTCTAAACCAACATAGTCAGTGAAAGGTTGGTCAAACCTTCAAGGAAAAAAGTCCATAGACAGTGAACCCCATGTAGGACTGGGATTGTAACTGATCTGATTCTACCTTATTGACTATATCGTGTCTGCTTTGATATCTTCTATCTCACCACCAACCCCTCACCCTTGTCCTCACTTTGGTCTCAAAATCCCTTCCACTTCATATCTGGCAGATCTTCATTCTCCCCAGTTTAAAAGCCTTATTAAAATGACATCTCCTCAAAAGGTCCTTCCCCAGCTAAGCCCTCATTTCCCCTACTACCTTTCCCTTCTCTGTCACCCTTGCGCTTGGATTTGTACCCTTTATTTGCCCCTCCCTCGGCCATTCAGCACTTACCACATATCTGTATTTTAATTCTAATGTCTGTCTCCCCCTCTCAGCTGTGAGCTCGTTATGGGCAGGGAATGTGTTCATTAATTCTGTTGTATTGTCCTCTCCCAAGTTCTTAGTACAGTGCTCTACAAATAGTAAGCGCTCAATAAATACCACTGATTGAATGATTAATGTCTGTCTTGCCCTGTAGGCTGGAAGCTCCTTGAGGACAGGGAACATGTCTACCAACTCTGTTGTATTGTACTCTTGTAAGCTCTTAGTACAGTGCTTGCTACACAGTAAGCACTCAATCAATGCAATTGATTGATTAATTCACTGAGTGAGTGACACACAGTGAAGCAAGATAAGGAAGCTAGGCTAGGATGGGAAACTGTAAAAGTTTGTGTGGAGGAGTGGAGATAGGCTAAGGTAGAAACAAAGAGCTAACACAAGCATACTGAAGGGCTGTTATGAGAATGAGAGCAAATGCCGTAGAGAAAATAGGACAAAAGTCACTCACAGCTCCACTGCCAGGAGGTGACTTTGACTGGACACATGACATGGTCCAACATACATACGAACCATAAAAGCGAAGACTATAACCCATAGCTCTATACTCAAGAGGTGACTTCACCTTGACTTTTAACATACAACATACAAACCATAAAAAAGAAGACTTGCCCATAGCTCCACCCTTAAGAGGTGACTCTGACTAAACACAGAACATGGCTTATATTGTGTTCTCCCAAGCACTTAGCACAGTGCTCTGCATACGTTAAGTGCTCAAAAAATACGATGGATTGATTTATTAACATAAAAAATACTAGAGGGATGGCCACTGCCTAAAATGCAACATTGCCTAGTGGGTAGAGCATGGGCCTAGGAGTCAGGAGGATTGGGTTCTAATCCCAGCTCTGCCTCTTGTCTGCTGTATGACCTTGGGAAAGCCACTTCACTTCACAGTGCTTCAGTTACCTCAGTCACCTCAGTTACCTTAAAAGACTGTGAGCCTCATCTGGGACAGGGACTGCATCTAATGTGCCTGTTTATTGTTAAATGGTACCCCCCCCCCCCGCCCAGCACTTAGTACAGTAGCTTGTACCCAGTAAATGCTCAATAAATACAACTGAATGAATGAATAACCTGATTCCCTTGTATCTACCCCAGTGCTTAGAACAGTGCCTGGTACACAGTAAGCACTTAACAACTACCATTAATGCAAAAAAAAAAAGGTGACTTCGACTGAACACGGAACATGATCAGCTAGATTGCTTGGTAATCACCCCCACTGCCATCTTGTGAGTTCAATTTTAGCTCCCTGAACTAGCACACGAATCAGTAATATTTTTCAAACTCCTCCAAGAGGCCTTTCCTGTTTAAGCCCTCTTTTCATTCGTAATTATTGAGCACTTACTGTGTGCAGAGCACTGGACTAAGTGCTTGGGAAAGTATAATACAACAATAAATAGACACATTCACATTCCCTGCCCACATTGAGCTTACAGTCTAGAGGCCTTTTCCCTGAATTGCTCTCCCTTCTGTGTCATCTATGCACCTACATGTCTATGTACCTTTTGGGCACTTTATATTCACCTCACCCTCAGTCCTAAAGCACTTATGTACACATCTGTAAATTATTTCCTTATGGTAATGTCTGTCACCGCTCCTCCAGACTGTAATCTAGTCATGGGCAGGGAATACATCTGTGAATTCTGTTGTATTGTACTCTCCCAAGAGCTTAGTACAGTACTCTGCACCTAGTAAGTGCTCAATAAATACTATTAATTGATTGATTAAAGCTTACTCTGGGCAGAAAATAATAATAATGTTGGTATTTGTTAAGCGCTTACTATGTGCTGAGCAATGTTCTAAGCGCTGGGGTAGATACAGGGTAATCAGGTTGTCCCACGTGAGGCTCACAGTCTTAATCCCCATTTTACAGATGAGGTCCCTGAGGCACAGAGAAGTTTAGTGACTTGCCCACAGTCACACAGCTGACAAGTGGCAGAGCTAGGATTCAAACCCATGACCTCTGACTCCCAAGTCCGGGATCTTTCCCCTGAACCACACTGCTTCTGTAGAAAATGTGTCTAGAACTCTTGTACTCCTCCAAGCTCTTAGTACGGAGCTCTGCACACAGTAAGTGCTCAATAAATGCCACTGATTGAGGCTTCCCATCTAAACTTCAGCCCCTGGAATTTAGCTAATTTCTATCAGACAAAGCTGATAAAGTTCAAAGTCCAAAATCAAATCCAGTCACCAAAACATCCTTTCCCATTACTACATTTTCTCTTGTTGTCAGGCAAGGATGTGAGGATGCATACTTTCCTCCAAGGCCAGTGCTCCCTCCTGAAATCCACTACCATACTCCTCCCTCTCCGTGTTTACCTCTCTCTCATGAAGGAGAGTGATGAGTACAAGATAATGCATAGAGAAGCAGAATGGCCTAGCAGATAAAGCCCGTGTCTGGGAGTCCTGGCTCTGACACTCATCTGCTGTGACCTTGGGCAAGTCACTTCACTTCTCTATGCCTCACTTCCCTCATCTGTAAAATGGGGGTTAAGACTGTGAGTCCCATGTGGGACAGGGACTGTGTCCAATGATTTGCTTATATGTACTGCAGTGCTTAGTACAGTGCCTGGCACCTAGGAAGTGCTTAACAGAAAAGTAGCGTGGCTAAGTGGCAAGAGCATGGGCTTGGGAGTCCAAGGTCATGGGTTCTAATTCCACCCCGCCACTTGTCAGCTGTGTGACTTTGGGCAAGTCACTTCACTTCTCTGTGCCTCAGTTACCTCATCTGTAAAATGGGAATTGAGACTATGAGCCCCACGTGGGACAATCTGATTACCTTGTAACTACCCCAGCACTTAGAACAGTGCTTGGTACATAGTAAGCACTTAACAAATACCATCATTATTATTATTATTATTAAATACCATAAAAAAGAGCGAGAGAGAGAGTGTCAAACATACACTAGAGGCACAGGCTTGCCTCCTGATGGAGCAGGGCCCTGGAATGGAGTTGGAATCCCTCTAAAACCTGCAGGAATTGTCACTGACTTGGGTAGGTCTCTCCAGGACTGTCTCAGAAATAGAAGAATAGAAATAAATAATGGAGGGGAGACATCTAGGGCTCATTCTAGTCCCAGGATTTGGAGATCAGGGAAGGGAAGCCAGAGATTTCCCAGGTAGAGTGTCAGAGTGAATAAATGCTAAGTGATCCAGCCAGCTGCACATATCCTAATTACCCCCTGAGGGAGGGGAGAAAGAGGGAGGCCTCTGATAAAGGTTGACTCAGCCTTGTTCTCCCTGAGAGCTGCCTTCTTACTGACTGGAAGGTCGGAGATGGGTAAGTAGGATTGAGCCATTTCCATATCGATGGGATTCCAGGGTTCCAAATTATTCTGCTCAGAGAGAATTTCTGACATTAATTGAGACTTGGTACTATTCCCATCTCTCTTCCATCTCCCTATTCCTCAGAACTTCAGAGCAGACCAAGTTAGCTTCTGTCTGCGGTTTCTAAAATGTAAATCAATCAATCGATGGCATTTATTGAGTGCTTACTGTGGACGGAGCACTGTACTCAGCACTTGGGAGAGTACAACAGAATTAGCGGACACATTCCCTGTCCACAAGAAGCTTATAGGCTACTTTACTTACCCTGAATTGTATTACAGTATACTGTATCCTTTCTAAGTGCTTAACACAGTGTTCTGCACACACTAGGCACTCAGTGTCTTTTTTTTAGTGGTATTAGTTAAGCACTTCGAACAGTTTCAGTTAAGCCCTGCTGTGGGTCTGGGGGAAAGAACATGCCCAGGAAATGAGAGAGCCTGAACTACTAATAGTAATAATAATTGTGACATTTGTCAAGTGCTTATTATGTGCCAGACACTGTATTAAGGGCTAGGGTAGGCGCAAGTTAATCAAGTTGAATACAATCTATATCTCACATGGGTTCACAGTCATAACCCCCATTTTACAGATGAGATAACTGAGGTACAGGAAAGTAAAGTGACTTGCTCAAGGTCACACAGCAAACAAGTGGTGGAGCTAGGATTAGAACCCAGGTCCTCTGACACCGAGGCCTGGGCTCTTTTCACTAGGCCGCACTGCTTCTAGTTCTCCCTCTGCCTTAGATTGTGAGCCCCATGTGGGACAGGGGTTTTATCTCACCTGATGGATTTGATTCTACCCCAGGGCTTAGGACAATGCTTAACATACAGTAAGCGCTTAACAAATACGATTAAAATAAATAAATAAATAAACAAACAAACAAACAAATAAATAAATAAATAAATAAATAAATAAATAAATAAATAAATACCATTGATTGACTGATTGATCCATTAGACTCTGGACCCTGATGTGTTAAAATCATTTTCTTCCTTAGAGCAATTTTCATGGCAAATTCAGTCGTTTAAGTCAGTATCTGGCACACTAAGAGCTTAACAAATACCATTTTAAAAAAGGTTTGAGGGAAGTGATACAAGGCATAAGAACTTAACTAATGTAAATTCCAAAGTGCATTCTCTCTCTCTACTTCTCTCTCCTTTACCTCTCTTTCTTTCTCCCCTTCCCTCTCTTTCTCTCCTATCCCCCCCCACAACCCTCTCTTTCTCCCCCCACCATCTCTCTCTCTTTTCCTCCTTCCCAGGACGCTCTACAGGAGGAAGTCTTCTCTAATTCTAGCTCCCATTGCAAGACAGTGAGCAATACCTGGCTTTCTTTTGGGACCATGATTCTGTCGGGGATCAGCTTCGATGTCTCCGTCAATGTATTTCTGCTCCTATTTTATTCCCACGTGGTCTTTGATGCTCATAAATTGAGCCCATCCGACTTGGTCCTCACCCAGCTGGCCTTAGCCAACACCATCATCCTCCACACCTTTGGGATCACGGAGACCCTGTTCGCTTGGGGGCTGACAAAATTCCCGAACGATGTTGGATGCAAAATCCTCATGTATCTGTACTGAGTGACCTGGAGTCTGGTCATCTGCAGCACCTGCCTCCTGACTGTGTTCCAGGCTGATACCATCGGCCCTGGGACCTTGCAGTGGGCCTGGATCAAGACCAGCTTACCCAAATGCATCCTCCCCTCCTGCCTCCTCTTCTGGGGCCTCAATATGCTGATAGTGCTTGATACACTGATGAAAGTAACCAGCCCTCAAAGCAGCGGTAGTGTTCACATTACATTGGACCTCAAATATTACACTAAAGTTAGTGATGATGCAGAAACCACTCTGGTCATCATTGTTGCATTCTCCCTCCATGATCTGTTCTTCGTGAGGCTCATTAGCACAGCCAGAGGCTACATGGCACAGGCAACACCTCCACACACCAGGACGACCCCCCAGAGTGATGCCTGAGGTCAGGGCAGCCAAGAGGGACATGGCGATGGTTGCCCTGCTTGTCCTCCTTTTTTTAAAAAAAAGTATTTGTTAAGCAACTACTATGTGCCAAGCACTCTTCTAAGCGCTGGGTGAAATACAAGGTAATCAGGTTGTCCATATGGGGCTCACAGTCTTAATTCTCATTTTAGAGATGAGGCAACTGAGGCACCAAGAAGTGAAGTGACTTGCCTAAAGTCACACAGCTGACAAGTGGCGGAGCAACGATTCGAACCTACAACCTCTGACTCCCAAGTCCTTGCTCTTTCCACTGAGCCACGCTGCTTCTCATGCTGCTTTAAGGGCAGCAGACCAGAATGCTGAGTGTTATAATAAACACGAAGGAGAATTTTCCTCTTTTGCTGAACAGCCACACGGCATGGGATTCACCCTCTATGTGGTCAGTCCATTCCTGATTATTTCAGGTGACAGGAAATGGAAAAAAGACTCTCCAGTTTGCAGTATGGATCCTTAATGGGGGCCCAGTGAGGCAGACTTATCCACCTCTGGGAGGAGAAGCAGCGTGGCGCAGTGGAAAGAGCACGGGCTTTGGAGTGAGGGCTCATGAGTTCGAATCCCAGCTCTGCCACTTGTCAGCTGTGTGACTGTGGGCAAGTCACTTAGCTTCTCTGTGCCTCAGTTCCCTCATCTGTAAAATGGGGATTAAGACTGTGAGCCCCACGTGGGACATCCTGATTCTCCTGTGTCTACCCCAGCGCTTAGAACAGTGCTCGGCACATAGTAAGCGCTTAACAAATACCAACATTATTATTATTATGAGTCCCTTCACTCTGCTGCCCCAATCATTCTTTTATCAAAACATTCAGTCTGTGTCTCCTCACTCCTCAAGGACCTCCGGTGGATGCCCATCCACCTCCACATCAGACAGAAACTTCTTACCCTCAGCTTTAAAACAGTCAATCTCCTTGCCCCCTCCTCCCTCACATCCTTAATTCCTTGCTACAGCCCAGCCCTCACATTTCACTCTTCTAGTGTCAACCTACTCCCTGTACCTCGATCTCAACTATCTCACCACTGGACTCTCACCAGTTCCTGCCTCTGGTCTGGAACGCCCCCCCCCCCCCCCACCGACTTCATATTCGACAAATGATTACTCGTTCAACTTTCAAATTCTTACTAAGAACACATCTCCAGAGGTCTTCCCTGATTAAGTCCTCATTTCTCCTTCTCCCTATCCCTTCTGCATCACCCTGATTTGCTCCCTTCATTCATCCCCTCTCCCAGCCCCACAGCACTTACGTACATATCTGGAATTTATTTGTTTATATTAATGTCTGTCTCTCCCTCTAGTCTGTAAACTCGTTGTGGGCAGGGAATATGCCTGCTATATTTTTATACTGTACTCGCCCAAGTGCTAAGGACAGTGCTCTGTACACTGAAAGCTTTCAATAAATATGATGGACTGTCTGACTGACTATCATTATTATTATTATTGTTTAGGCCACGCTGCAGGGCTCAGAGACTCTTGGGAAGAGTTCAGTGGTGGGGCTCCTCCAATTTCATTTCAGTACTCTATTAGGGAACATTTGGGTACTGGCTGTGAGAAAGTGTGGAAATACCTGGTATAATTTTTTAAAAAATAGTGTTTGTAAAGCACTTACTATGTGGCAAACACTCTTCTAAGCGCTAGGATAGTAACATTCATTCATTCATTCAATAGTATTTATTGAGCGCTTACTATGTGAGGAGCACTGTACTAAGCACTTGGAATGTACAATTCGGCAACAGATAGAGACAATCCCTGCCCATCGACGGGCTTACAGTCTAATCGGGGGAGACAGACGGACAAAAATAAGACAACTTAATCGCAATAAATAGAATCAAGGGGATGTACACCTCATTAACAAAATAAATGGGGTAATAAAATAAATAGGGTAATAAAAATACATACAAATGAGCACAGTGCTGAGGCGAGAGAAAGGGAGAGGGGGAGGAGCAGAGGGAAAGGGGGGAAAGGGGGCTTAGCTGAGGGGAGGTGAAGGGAGGGCAGAGAGGGAGCACGGGGAGCAGAGGGAAAAGGGGAAGCTCAGTCTGGGAAGGCCTCTTGGAAGAGGTGAGCTCTCAGTAGGGCTTTGAAGAGGGGAAGAGAGTTAATTTGGCGGAGGTGAGGAGGGAGGGCATTCCAGGACAGCGGGAGGACATGGGCCAGGGGTCGACATGATAGGTGTGAACGGGCTACCCTGAGGAGGTGAGCGGCAGAGGAGTGGAGCGTGCGGGGTGGGCAGTAGAGAGAAGGGAGGAGAGGTAGGAGGGGGCAAGGTGATGGAGAGCCTTGAAGCCCCGAGTGAGAAGTTTTTGTTTTGTGTGGAGGTTGATAGGCAACCACTGGAGGATTTTAAGGAGGGGAGTGGCATGCCCAGAGTGTTTCTGCAGGAAGATGATCCGGGCAGCGGAATGAAGAATAGACTGGAGCGGGGAGAGACAGGAGGAAGGAAGATCAGAGAGAAGGCTGACACAATAGTCCAGCCGGGATAGGAGGTTGGACACAGTCCCTGTCCTGCATGGGGCTCACAGTCTAACTAGAAGGGAGGACAGGAGAACTGAGGAATGGAGAAGTTAAGTGACTTGTCCAAGGTCACACAGCAAACAATTGGCAGAATCAGGATTAGAACCCAGGTCTTCTGACTCTCAGGACTGCACTCTCTCCACTAGGAAATGCTGCTTCTCTATTTCTGTAAAATTCTCCTGCCCAACTTGTCTTTTTTTTATGGTATTTGCTAAACATTTACTCTCTGTCAAGCACTGTGCTAGAAACTGGTCCTCTGGCCCTCAGGTTGGCGCTCTTTCCACAAAGCCACACTGTTCTTTATGGTATTTGTTAATAATAACAACAATAATGATAATAATGGTGTTTGTTAAGCGCTTACTATATGCCAACCATTGTTCTAAGCACTGGGATAGATGCAAGGTTATCAGGTTGTCTCTCCTACATGGGGCTCACAGTCTTAATCTCCATTTTAGACGAGGTAACTGAGGGCACAGAGAAGTTAAGTGGCTTGCCTCAAGTCTCACTGCTGGGATTAGAACCCACAACCTCCGACTCCCAAGCCTGTGCTCTTTCTACTAATCCATGCTGCTTCTCATAGCATGGCTTACTATAGGCCAGGGACTGTACCAAACGCCAGGGTAGATGCAAGCTAATCAGGTTGAACACAGTTCCTGTCCCTCATGGGGCTCACAATCTGTATCCCCATTTAGCAATTGAGGAAAATGAGGCACAGGGAAGTTAAATGACTTGTCCAAGGTCACACAGTAGTAAGTGGCAGACCAGGATTAGAACCCAGGTCCTCTGACTCCCAGGCCTGTGTTTTATCCACTAGGCCAAGCTGCTTCCTGCAGTCCTCAAGATGCATATCTAGACAGTCATGGAGATGAAACCTGGAGTGTCTGACCTGCAGTCTAGACACAGTCTGGGATTTCAATCATGGCAACAGGAACTCGGGTTTGAAGGCTTTTTTCTTGGAGTTCGGCAAACACTCTCTTAATTGTTAAGCACTTTCTATGTGCCAAAAGAGCTGGAGCTGGGGTTGATACAAGATAATCAGGTTAGATTTAGGAAAGCAGTGTGGCCTGAGGGCCAAAGGACCTGGCTTCAAATCTCAGCTTTGTCACTTGTCTGCTGTGTGATTTTGGACAGGTCACTTCACTTCTCTGTTCCTCACTTATCTTGTCAACGAAATGGGGATTAAAACTGTCAGCCCCATGAGGGACAGGAAATGAGTCCAACCTGATTAGCTTACACCTACCCCAGCATTTAGTATAGTGCAGTAACCGTTTAACAAATATCATTTTTAAAAAAAAGTGTGGCTTAGTGGAAAGAGCACCGGTCTGAGGGCCAGAGGACCAGGGTTCTAATCCCGGCTCCACTACTTGTCTGCTGTGTGACCTTGGGCAAGTCACTTCACTTCTCTGGATCTCAGTTACCTCATCTGATAAATGGGGATTAAGACTGTGAGCCCCATGAGGGACAGGGACTATGCTGTCCTATCTGATTACCTTGTATCTGCCCCAATGTTTAGTAGAGTGCCTAGCACACTGTAAGCACTTAACAAATACCACAAAAAAAAACAAAAAACAGAGCCATATTTCTTGTCACTCATTGGTTTCACAGTCTATGTAGTGGGGAGAAAAAACATTTAACAATGTGGATAGGGAATGTATCTACCAAATCTGTTATATTGTACTCTCCCAAGTGCTTAGTTACCACTTAAATGGCACTGATTGAAGAAACTGACACCCAAAGAAATGAAGTGATTTGCCCAAAGTCACACAGCTGTCAAGTGGCAAAGCTGGAATTAGAAACCAGGTCCTCTGAGTTTCTACTAGGCCATGCTGGATAGGAAATAGGAAATTTCCAGGTCCTTTCAGAGGCAGCCCTGCCCTGTCTCTCCATGGGTCACTCTTCACCACCTCATGTCAAGAGGGAAAATCTCAGAGATTACTGAATCCCAGATAATTCATTCATTCATTCATTCATTCATTCATATTTATTGAGGGCTTACTATGTGCAGAGCACTGTACTAAGCACTTGGAATGTACAAATCGGCAATAGATACAGTCCCTGCCCATTGACGGGCTTACAGTCTAATCAGGGGAGACAGACAAAAACAATAGCAATAAATAGAATCAAGGGGATGTACATCTCATTAACAAAATAAATATGGTAATGAAAATATATACAAATGAGTAGCGGACGAGCACAGTGCTGAGGGGAGGGGAAGGGAGAGGGGGAGGAGCAGAGGGAAAGGGGGGGAAAGGGGGCTTAGCTTAGGGGAGGTAAAGAGGGGAGAGGCAGCAGAGGGAGCAGAGGGAAAAGGGGAAGCTCAATCTGGGAAGTCCTCTTGGAGGAGGTGAGCTCTCAGTAGGGCTTTGAAGAGGGGAAGAGAAATAGTTTGGTGGAGGTGAGGAGGGAGGGCATTCCGGGACAGCAGGAGGACGTGGCCCAGGGATTGACAGCGGCATAGGCGAGAACGGGGGACGGGGAGGAGGTGGGCGGCAGAAGAGCGAAGCATGCAGGGTGGGCAGTAGAAAGAGAGAAGGGATGAGAGGTAGGAGGGGGCAAGGTGATGGAGAGCCTTGTAGTCTAGAGTGAGAAGTTTTTGTTTCATGCGAAGGTTGATAGGCAACCACTGGAGGTTTTTAAGAAGGGGAGTGACATGCCCAGAGCGTTTCTGCAGGAAGATGAGCCGGGAAGCGGAATGAAGAATAGACTGCAGTGGGGAGAGACAGGAGGAAGGGAGATCAGAGAGAAAGCTGACACAATAATCCAGCCGGGATATTATGAGAGCCTGTACCAGTAAGATAGCCATTTGGGTGGAGAGGAAAGGGTGGATCTTGGCGATATTATAAAGTTGAGACTGGCAGGTCTTGGTGACGGATTGGATGTGTGGGGTGAATGAGAGAGCCGAGTCAAAGATGACACCGAGGTTGCGGGCTTGAGAGATGGGAAAGATGGTCGTATCATCCACAGTGATAGGGAAGTCAGGAATAGGACAGGGCTTGGAAGGGAAGATAAGGAGCTCAGTTTGGGACATGTTGAGTTTATCAGGCAGTGGGGAGGGGATTCTGGGAATTGTCATAAATGTCCCACTGGAACTGTCAGAATGGATTCATGCTTCAGTGGTGCACTCATTCACACACACACACACACACCCAAAAATCATCACCAGAAGGAGGGGAGATATGAGAATGGAAGCTTATAAATACTGCCTCACCCTTCTTCTGCCAGTCTGACTATCCTTGATTTTGCCCTCACAGGTTGTAGGAGCAATGGAGATACGTGAGTAGGAGTTTATTATCATCATCATTGTCATTATTATTATTGTTGTTATAATATTTGTTAAAAAACTAATTATATGTCAAGCACTGTTCTAGGTGCTGGGGTCGATATAAGTTATCCCTGTCCCACATGGGGTTCACAGTCTAAGTAGAAAGAACAGATATTGAATCCACAATTTACAGATGAGGTAACCAAGGCACAGAAAAGTTCATGACTTGCGCAAGGTCATACAACAGAACCAGGAATAGAACCTAAGTACTTCTGACTCTCAAGCCAATACTTCGTTTTTTTAAAATGGTATTTTTTAAGCGCTTACTATGTGCAAAGCACTGTTCTAAGTGCTGGGGGAATACAAGGTGATCAGGTTGTCCCATGTGGGGCTCACAGTTTTAATCCCCATTTTACAGATGAGGTAACTGAGGCACAGAGAAGTTAAGTGGCTTGCCCAAAGTCACACAGCTGACAAGGTAAGTACTTACTGTGTACCAAACAGTGTACTAAGCACTGGGGTAGCTACAGGATATACATGGGGATCCCAGTCTAAGTAGGCGGAAGAACAGGGATTGAATCCCCATTTTACAGATGAGGGAAATGAGGCAAAGAGAAATGAAGTGACTTGCCTAAGTCATACAGCAGAAGCTCATTATGGGCAGGGAATGTGTCTGTGATATTACTGCATTGTCCTCTCCCAAGTGCTCAATAGTACTATGCTCTGCACGTAGTAAGTGCTCAGTAAATACAACTGACTGGCTGACCAGTCATAGAGTGGGATTAGAACCCAGGTCCTTGGACTCCCAGGCACTAGCTCTTTCCATTAGGCCATGCTGCTTCTCAAACAGGGAGGCAACTCTCTGTTAGAGGAATTTCAGGGTCGGGAGGAGGAACAGAGATGATTGAGCGGGATACACTAGCCATGTTTTGGACTCATTATGTGGTTGAACTGGGTAAGGTCTCCAAGAAAGGAGCCTGACTTGGAGGGGTGGAGAGTGAAAGATGGGAGGTGGGATGAAGATGGGGGATTTAAACTCCAGGACACGTTGATCCTGCCACCTTATTCCACAGAATTTCCTGCTATCCCTCCTGGATACAAATAGTAATAATAATAATAATAATGGTACCTGTTAAGTGCTTACTATGTGCCAAGCATTGTTCTAATCACTGGGGTAGATACAAGGTCATCAGGTTGCCCCATGTGGGGCTCACAGTCTTCATCTCCATTTTACAGATGAGGTAACTGAGGCACAGAGAAGTTAAGTGACTTGCCCAAAGTCACACAGCTGGCAAGTGGTGGAGTTGGGATTAGACCCCACAACCTCTGACTCCCAAGCCCATGCTCTTTCCACTAAGCCACACTGTTTCTCACAAATGAGGCACAGTTGTCTGAGGAAGGGACTGAGATTCATTCATTCATTCATTCATTCATTCATTCATTCATTCATTCGTATTTACTGAGCACTGTACTAAGTGCTTGGAAAGTCCCATTCAGCAACAGAGACAATTCCTGCCCACAACGGGCTCACAGTCTAGAAGGGGGGAGACAGGCATCCAAACAAGTAACCAAACATTAGTAGCATCAATATAAATAAATAGAATAATAAATTGATATAAATAGAATTACAAATAGAATTATAAATATGTACATATATAGACAAGTGCTTTGGGGAGGGTGGTAGAGCAAAGGGAGCGAGGTGGGGTGATGGGGGGGGCGGGAGGAGATGTTTGGGTTTGCTCTGTTTGCTCAGCCCTGCCCCCTGACTCTACTCCACCTCTACCTTCTAATAATTCCCCCCCAATAACAGTAATAGTATAGTATTTGTTAGGCACTTACTATGTGCCAAAAACTAGTCTATTTACTGGGGTAGATACAAGTTAATCAGGTCAGACACTGCCCCTGTCCCACAAGGGGCTCACACTCTTAATCCCCATTTTACAGTTGAGGTAACTGAGGCACAGAAAAATACAATAACTTTCCCAAGGTCACAGAGCAGATAAGTGGTGGAGCCGGGATTAGACCCCAGGTCCTTCAGACTCCCAGGCCCATACTTTATCCACTAAGCCACACTGCTTCTCACCTGATTCCTCCATGCTGTGTAAGCATGAAAATGTATCCACTAGTAATTAGGGTTTTAGAAATATGTCGAGTGTAGATTTCACCAACACCAGTCATTACCTGATTAAGCCCTCTTTTTCCTGCTCACTTTCCCTTCTCCATCATCTATGCACTTGGATCTATGACTTCTGGACATCTGATATTTGTCCCACCAACCCCACAGCACTTATTATTATTCGTTATAAATGACTTAATAGTCATACTAATGTTTGCCTACCCCTCTAGAATGTAAGTTCATTATGGGCAGGGAATGTGTCTGCTAATTCTGTTATATTGTACTCTCCCAAGCCCTTAGAATGGTGCTCCGCATAACACAAGTGCTCAATAAATACCACTGATTGACATTGATTTCTTGCCCCACAAAGCCTCCTTCCAGGAAAGTCAGTGTGGTTTAGCAGAAAAAGCACAGACTGTGGAGTCAGAGGATCAGGGTTCTAATCCTGGATTTGCCCCGTGCCTGCTGTGTGACCTTGAGCAAATCACTTCACTTCTTTGTACCTCAGCTCCCTCATCTGTAAGATTCATTCAATCATATTTATTGAGCGCTTACTATGTGCAGAGCACTGTACTAAGCACTTGGAATGTACAATTCAGCAACAGATAGAGACAATCCCTGCCCAGTAACGGGCTCACTGTCTAAAAGATGGTAATTCAATACCCGTTATCACTCCAACTTAAACTGTGAGCCCTGTGTGGGACCTGATTCTCATATATATTCCCCAGTGTTTAGTCCAGTGTTTGGGACACAGTAAGCACTTGAAAAATACCATAATGGTACCACAGTTATTAGTATTATTCTTCTTTCAGGTCCAAATCGTCAGAGAAAAAAAAAACCCATCACTGACATCACATCGCCCAATTGCATGCTGAAATCATTCATTCATTCAATTATATTTATTGAGCACTTACTGTTTGAAGAACACTGTGCTAAGAGCTTGGGAGAGCACTTTACAACAATAAACAGACACATTCCCTGGCCACAATGAGCTTATAGTCTAATAATAATAATTATTATTATGGTATTTGTTAAGCACTTACTGTGTGCACCAGGCATTGTACTAAACTCTGGGGTGGATACAACATATCGGGTTAGATACAGTCCCTGTCCCACATGGGGCTCACAGTCTCGATCCCCCTTTTACAGAGGAGGTAACTGAGGCACGGAGAAGTGAAGCGACTTGCCCAAGGTCACACAGCAGACAACTGGGGAAGCCAACACTAGAACCCATGACCTTCAAAAGCGCAGGCCCTTGCTCTATCCATTATGCCATGCTGCTCCTCTAGAGGTGGGGAGACAGACATTAATATAAATAAATAAATTACAGATATGTACATAAGTGCTGCGGGGCTGCGAGGGGGAAGTACAAAGGGAGAAAGTCAGGGTGGCGCAGAAGGGATTGGGAGAAGAGGAAAAGGAGGCTTAGGAAAGCCTTCTGGAGGAGATGTGCCTTCAGTAAGGCTTTGAAGGTGGCAGAGTCACTGTCTGTTGGAATTGAGGAGGAAGGGAGTTCCAGGCCAGAGAGGCAAGACATGGGAGAAGGATCGACAGCAAGATAGACAAGATCGGTGAGAAGGTTAGCATTAGAGTGAAATGTGCAGGCTGGGCTGTAGTAGGAGAGTAGTGAGGTGATGTAGGAGGGGGCAAGGTGATCGAGTGTTTCGAAGCCAATGGTGAGGAGTTTTTGTTTGATGCAGAGATGGATGGGTAACCACTAGAGTTTTTTGAGGAGTGGGAAAACATACCCTAAACATTTTTGTAGAAAAATGATTCGGGCAGCAGAGTGAAGTATGGAATGGAGTGGGGAGAGACAGGAGGTTGGGAGGTCACCAAGGAGCCTGATGCAGTAATCCAGGAGCGATAGGATGAGTGGTTGTATTAACATGGTAGCAGTTTGGAGGGAGAGGAAAGGGTGGATTTTAGTGATGTGATGGTGGGACTGTCAGGATTTAGTGATGGATTGAATATGTGGGGAATATGTGGGAAATCAGGAAAGCCCCACCACTAAAAGCCACCCTGGAACCCCTGAGCACTGCAGTGTGGCCTCATGGTTAGAGCACGAGCCTGGGAGTCAGAAGGACCTGTGTTCTAATTACAGTTCCACCACTTGCCTGCTGTGCAACCTTGGGGAAGTCATTTCACTTCTCTGTGTTCCAGTTACCTCATCTGCAAAAGGGGGATTCAATGCCTATTCTCCTTCCCTTTTAGAGTGTGTGCTCTATGGGGACAGGGACTATGTCCAACCTGATTATCTTGTGTCTACCTCAGTGCTCAGTACACTCTTTGGACTAATCATAATAATAATAATAATAATGTTGGTATTTGTTAAGCGCTTACTATGTGCTGAGCACTGTTCTAAGCGCTGGGGTAGACATAGGGGAATCAGGTTGTCCCACGTGGGGCTCACAGTCTTAATCCCCATTTTACAGATGAGGGAACTGAGGCACAGAGAAGTTAAGTGACTTGCCCACAGTCACACAGCCGACAAGTGGCAGAGTTGGGATTCGAACTCATGAGCCCTGACTCCAAAGCCCGTGCTCTTTCCACTGAACCACGCTGCTTCTCACTTAACAGATACCACAGCTTTCATTATTTAGTAGTACAGCTGCCATTGACATTGACATTCAACCCAGTCCCACAGCACTTATGTAAATATTCTTACACTTATTTCCCCATCCCTAACATATTTTAATGTGTGACTCCCCCTATAAACTATATATATATATATGTATATATACATATATATATAAACAGGCACACACACATATATATGCTATATATATAGCTATAAACTCATTGGGGCTGGGATCAACTCTCCCAAGCCCTTAGAACAGTGCTCTGCACGTGGTAACTCCTCGATAAATATCATTAAACGATTGATTGATTCACTCTAGACTGCAAGCTCATCATGGGCAGGGAATGTGTCTACCACCTGTCGCATTGTACTCTCCCAAGTGCTTATCACACTGCTCTGCACACAGTAAGCACTCAATAAATATCATTGATTGATTAATGCCCAGGGACTCAATGGCCAATCAGGAGGCTTACAGGAAGAAGTGGTCCTGATACAATATCGCCTTCATCCTCAGCCCCAACCTGATGTTGGAATTTTGGCAAATTGGTAGTGACTATGATACAACAAATAAGTGACACACCAGATGTTATTGTTTCTTTCTTCACTTCATGACAACTTGGTTTGGGGTAGGTCATAGGTCCTAATGACAGCTTCTCTCTCTCTCCCATTGACAGCTTCTCTCTCCCTCTCCAATGAGAACTTTTCTCTCCCTCTCCCAGTGACAGCTTTCTCTCGCCCTCTCCAATGACAGCTTCTCTCTCCCTCTTGCAATGACAGCTCTCTCCCTCCTGCAATGACAGCTTCTCTCTCTCTCTCTAATGACAACTTCTCTATCTCTCTCCAATGACAGCTCTTCCCCTCTCCCAAGGACAGCAGCTCTCTCTCTCTCTTTGCCTCTCTCTCTTTCACTTCCTCTCTCCCTTGGTTCCTCTCCAGGAGGCCACCTCTATTGTGATAGAGAATCCTGGTGAATGGACCCCAGCGTCACCTCCTTTGGAATCTTGATGCTCTTTCAGGTGAGCACTGGGATATCAGTGAATGGATACCTCCTCCTGTTTTATACCTGCATGGTCCCCATCAGCCACAAGTTCAGTTCCTCAGACCTGATCCTCACCCAGCTGACTGGCCAATCTGCTCATCCTTCTCACCCTCGGGATCCCGGAGACCATGTCAGTTTGGGGGCTGGGGAATTTTCTGGACGATGTCGGCTGTAAACTCCTCATGTACCTGTACCGTGTGGCCCGGGGTCTGGCCATCTGCACCACCTGCCTCCTGAGCATCTTCCAAGCAGTCACCATCAGCCCCGGCATTCCCGGGTGGGCCCGGATCAAGTTGAAGTTACAAAGAGCTATTCTCCCCTCCTGTTTCCTCTCCTGGATCTTCAATCTGTTTGTAGGAGCGGGCGCACCGATGTATGTGACAGGTCCCCGGAACGGCTCCAGTTTTCGAAGCACGCTGGATCTGAAATATTGCACAGAGGTCCCTGTCAGTGCAGCAACCACCTTGTTGAATGCAATTGTTCTCTCCCTCAGAGATCTCTTCTTCGTGGTTCTGATGTGCACAGCCAGTAGCTACACGGTGTGGGTCCTGCAAAGACAGCACTGGCAGGTCCAACACCTCCGCGTGCCTGGACGCCCCCCCGGGGTGATGCCCGAGGTCAGGGTGGCCAAGAGGGTCGTGGCCCTGGTCACCCTCTACATCCTCCTCTATGGACGGCAGTCAATCATGTTCAGTGTTTTGCTAAATAGGAAAGAGAATTATCCAGCGCCGGTGAACAGCCATGTGGTTTTTTCACTGACCTTCTCAGCCCTGAGTCCATTCCTGATGATTCACAGCGACCGGAGAATGAGGAGTTGTGGAAAAGATAATCTCTTCTTTCCATCAAGGATCCCTCATAGAATCCCAGCGATATGACTTGTTCTCACATGGTTCCCCTGGGAGCACTGGAAAGAGAGTTCCCATATGGTTAATAATAATGATGATGTTTCTTAAATGCTTACTACAAGCTAAGCGGACTGGATGCAGTCCCTCTCTCACATAAGGATCACAGTCTTAATCCCCATTTTACAGATGAGGGAACTGAGGCCCAGAGAAGTTAAGTGACTTGTCCATGGTCACAGAGCAGATGAGTGGTGGAGCTGGGATTAGAATCCAGGTCCTTCTGACTCCCAGGCCCAAGCTCTATCCACTAAGCCCCTGGGAGCCCTGGAGAGAGAGTTCTCAAATGGTTCCCCCGGGAGCACTGGAGAAAGAATGGCAGGCATCCCTGGTGGGAAAATCGTGATGGAACCCAATCAACCAATCAATCAATGGCATTTATTGAGCACTTACTGTGGGCAGAGCCCTGTACTAAGTGCTTAGGAGAGTACAATATAGCAGAGTGGGTAGGCATGTTCCCTATCCACAGGAAGCGTACGGTTTAGAGGAATCCAGTTAGACACAGTCCCTGTCCAACAGTCTAAGTAGGTGGGAGAACAAGTATCAAATCCCCATTTTATAGCTGAGGAAATTGAGGCAGAGAGAAGTTAAATGACTTGCCCAAGGTAACACAGCAAGCAATTGGCAGAACTGGAATTAGAACTGAAGTCCTCTGTCTCCTAGGCCCATGTTCTTTTCATGAGGGCACACTGCTTGGTTACCAAAGGATGCAATTTTGGAAATAAATGGGATGTATTCTCTAGACTGTAAGCTTGTTGTAGGCAGGGAATGTGTGTACCAACTGTGTTGGAGTATACTGGCCCAAGCATTTAATGCAGTGCTCTGACCACAGTAAGTACTCAATAAATACCACTGATTGTTAACCAGGCGGGAGGGATTTCTTGGAAGAAATGAATACCTTGGTCTCTCACCAGTTCCCAGGGTCCCTGACTTCCTAATTCAAGTCAAATAAACACCAACTGTAGACTCCTCCTGGTAGACCCTCAAAATATTCCCTATTTTGTCTGTGATTAGGTAAGGCATTAACACTCTGGAAAAACAAACTTCTGGTTTCGTAACATCATAAAAGTGACTGGTGACACGTATTGTGTGACACGTCATGCCTCTGGCCTGGAACAGACTCTCCCTTCATATCTGACAAACAATCAGTCTTCCCACTTTCAAAGCGTTATTGAAGGCACACCTCCTCCAAGAGGTCTTCCGTGACTAAACCCTTGTTTCCTCTTCTCCCTCTCCCTTTTGTGTCACCTTTGCACTTGGATTGGCAACCTTCCCTCAGCCCATCACTTAGGTGTATATCCATAATGTATTTATTCATATGAATGTTTGTTTCCTCCTTTAGACTGTAAGCTCACCGTGGGCAGAGATCATGTCTACCAACTCTATTGTATAATTATTAATAATAATAATAATAATGGTATTTATTAAGCTTTTACTCTCTGCCAGGCACTGTCCTAAGTGCAAGGGTAGATACAAGAAAATCAGGTTGGACACAGTCCCTGTCACATCTGGGGCTCACAGCCTCAATCTCTATTTTACAGATGAGATAACTGAGGCACAGAGAAGTGAAACGACTTGCCCTAGGTCACCAAGCAGACAGGTGATGGAGCCAGGATTAGAATCTATGACCTTCTGACTCCCAGGCCCGTGCTTTATCCCCTATGTCATTGTATTGAACTCTCCCAACACTTAGTACAGTGCTCTGCACACAGTAAACACTCAATAAATGCCATTGATTGATTGATCGTTTGATCGTCTTTGATGGTATTGATGTCTGACTACTTGTTTTGTTTTTCTGTCTGTCTCCCCCTTTTAGACTTTGAGCCCATTGTTGGGCAGAAGTTGCCTCTATCTGTTGCCAAATTGTACATTCCAAGTGCTTAGTACAGTGCTCTGCAAATAGTAAGCGCCCAATAAATATGATTAAATGAATGAATGAATCATCTCTCTCCCCCTCTATACTATAAGGTCGTTGTGGGCAGAGAACGTGTCTGCCAACTCTGCTAGAGTGTACTCTCCCAAGTACTTAGTACAAACAACTTTCTTTACCTCTAAGACTAGAAAAATGTGATAGCCCTATTTCAGTTTGTAATAAGTTTACTCATACTGTCAACTCACAGAGTTTAACTTCAAGAAGTATGTAAAAAGATGGTAGTAAAGCAACTTGCTTTGCTGAACTGACAAGTCTTTTGAGGTGAGACAAAAGACTAACCATCTCCGAATGTCACTGTGAGAAGTGAGCTTGTACTCATCTTAAGAGCACTGTTCTAAACAGGTCTGAATCCTCTTCTGATTCTTGCAGGAGACCATAATAAATTGCAACTTGGAAGAGACTTCCAACTGGCAAATTAACCAGATATTTTAAGCAATTCATTTCTGGGGTGCATCAGTAGATTTTTTTTTTTCTTCAACCACCTTTGGGTGCATGCTGACATATCCTGAACAAATCTTTCAAATGTCCTAGTTTCTTGAGGTGACTGATGATACATTCCCTGCAATCTAGCATTTCCTCCTGCCTTCAAGACATATCTATTTGAATGTCCCACTGACACCTCAAATTAAACATGTGTAAAACTGAATGTCTTGTCTTCCCACCCAAACCCTGTCCTCCACGCTTTTCCCACCACCGTAGACACCACCACCATCCTCTCAGTCTTCGCCCCTGTAACCTTGGTGTTGTCCTCGGCTCATCTCTCTCATTCCACCCACAGATTCAGTGTCACCAAATCCTGTCGCTTCTACCTTAGCAGCATTGTTAAAATCTGCCCTTTCCTCTCCACCCAAACTGCTACTATGCTGATCCAAGCACTTATCCTATTCTGTGTATCTGCCTCCTCACTGACCTCCCAGCCTCCTGTATCTCCCCATTCCAATCCATACTTCGGTCTGCTGCATGAATCATTTATCAACAAAAAATTCAGTTCATGTCTCAACACTCCTCAAGAACATCCAATGGCTGCCCATTCATTCATTCATTTAATCGTCTTTTTTTTTTGAGCACTTACTGTGTGCCCAGCACTGTACTAAGTGCTTGCGAGACCACAGTACAACAATAGACAAATTCCTTACTCACAGTGAGCTTAGAGTCTAGAGGCAGTGGAGACAGACATTAATATAAATGAATGAATTACAGATATGTACATAAGTGCTATGGGGCTGGGAGGGGGGAAGAAAAAAGGGAACAAGTCTGGGGGATGCAGAGTGGGGGAAGAGGATGGGAGGCTTAGTCAGGGAAGGTCTCTTGGAGGAGATGTGCCTTCAATAAGGTGAAGCCTTCCCTGATTAAGCCCTCTTTTCCCCAGCTCACTCTCCCTTCTGTGTCATCTATGAACTTAGATCTGTGACCACTGGACACATTTGCTATTCGCCCTAGCCTCAACTCTACATCATTTATGTATGTAAATTTAAATTATTTATTAGAAGTTATTTATTCATATTAATGTCTGTCTCACCCTCTAGACTGTAAGCTCATTATGGGCAGGGAACATGTCTGATCCTTCTCTTGTACTGTACTCTCCCAACTGCTTAGAACAGTGCTCTGCACATAAGTAGGGCTCAATAAGTAAACATCGACTGATTGCTTCTCATGGGAAGGTGGTAAGATACATTCAGGTTTACTTATCCTGTCCATCTCCCTCTCTAGACTGTAGGCTTGTTGTGGGCAGGGAATGTGTCTACCAACGCTGTTGGATTGTACTCTCCCAAGTGTTGATAATAATGCTGGTATTTGTTAAGCGCTTACTATGTGCAGAGCACTGTTCTAAGCACTGGGGTAGATACAGGGTAATCAGGTTGTCCCACATGAGGCTCACAGTCTTAATCCCCATTTTACAGATGAGGTGACTGAGGCACAGAGAAGTTAAGTGACTTGCCCAAGGTCACACAGCTGACAAGTGTTAGGTACAATGCTCCGCATGCAGTAAGTGCTCAATAAATACCATTGATTGATTAATACTAGCTGAGGTAGTAGTAGGAATAGTAGTAGTAAAGATGGTGATAGACCGCACTCTTCACACCTCACAGCACTTGTGTACATATGTACATATTTATAATTACAATTCTTATTCATTTTATATATTTTATAGATACTTTATTTTATATTATTTTATATTTTATAGATATTATTTATCTGTAATTATATTCATTTATAATAATGCTACTGTTGCCTGTTTACTTGTTTTGATGTCTGTCTTCCCCTCTTCTGGACTGTGAGCCCTTTGTGGGCTGAGATTGTCTCTATTTGTTGCTGAATTGTACTTCCCAAGCGCTTAGTACAGTGCTCTGCACACAATAAGCACTCAATAAATGTGATTGATTGAATGAATGAATGAATGAATGAATGAATAGTAGCAGAATTTCTTGTACTGTACTCTCCCAAGTAGTGTTCTGCACACAGTAAGTGCTCAATAAATACCACTGATTGCTCGAGTGATAGTAGGTGAGGTAGTAGTAGTAGTGGTGGCAGTATTACTATATTGTACTCTCCCAAGCACTTAGTACAGTGCTTTGCACACAGATGTGTTCAATAACTACTACGGTTTGATCCATAGCAGGTGAGGTAGTAGCAGCATGGCTTAGTGGATAGAGCATGGGCCTGTGAGCAGAAGGATCTGGGTTCTAATCCCGGTTCCACCACTTGTCTGCTGGGCGACCTTGGGCAAGTCACTTCACTTCTCTGGGCCTCAGTTCCCTCAACTGTAAAATGGAGAGGAAGACTGTGAGCACCATATGGGACAGGGACTGTGTCCAACCTGATTAGCTTCCCGACACCCCCCCCCCACTCCCGGTACTTAGAACAGTGCTTGGCACATAGTAAGCGCTTAACAAGTACTATTATTATTATTATAGTAGTAGCAGTGGTTATGGTGGTGGTAGTAGTAAAAAAGGTGATGGTAGTAGTAGTAGTATTTCTTGTATTGTACTCTCTCAAACACTTAGCAGATTGACTTGCCCACAGCAAGCGTTCAAAAAATACTATTGATTGATAGTAACAGAGGAATAGTAGTTATGGTGGTCGTAGCTGTATTTGTTGTATTGTACTCTCCTAAGCGCTTAGTACAGTGCTCTGCACAGTAATTGTTCAATAAATGCTAATGACTGATAGTAATAGAAGAATAGTGGTGATGGTGGTCGTATCAGTATTTGTTGTATTGTACTGTCCTAGGCGGTTAGTACAGTGCTTTGAACAGTAATTACTCAATAAATACTACTGATTGAAGGATAATAATGGTGGTGGTGGCAGTATTTGTTGCATTGCTCCGCCCTGTGTGCATAGTACAGTACTCTGCACACAATAAATAGTAAACATCGTCCTGGCCTGGGAGAGAGTGGGATGCAGAGGGAGAGGGGGAGAGGGGTTCCTCTGCCCTTCATTTCTCTGCCTGCCCTGTTGTTGAGTACCTTGGACAATTTATTCACCATTTTACTTATTAACTTCATTTAATACATTTTTAATTTAATACTTCATTTACATTATTACTACTGTATCTTTCATGGGTCTGCTCATACCGTGTTATTGGCATGTAAAGAAGGCAGTCCCGAGGTTCATCTTCCATCAGACTCAGATTTAGATAGGATGAATTCACCCTTGTTTTCCAGTAACTTTGGTTTCTGTTGCCAGAGGGGAAAAGAATGAAAGGAGGGTGGGGTCATTATTTTTCTGCTTGGTTATTAAATGAACATTCAAATATATAAACCAAAATATATAAACCATAAACCAGAATAAGAGCAAGTGTGAGCTCATTATTATCATCCTTATTATTGTTGCATTTGTTAAGCACTTACTATGTATCAAACACTTTATCAAGCATGGGGGTAGATATAAGTTAGGTTGGACACAGTCCCTTGTCCCACATGGGGCTCATTGTCCCACATGGGGCTCACAGTCTTAATTCCCATTTTACAGATGAGGGAACTGAGGCACAGAGAAGTTAAGTAACTTGCCCAAGGTCACACATAAGACAAGTGGAGGAGCTGGAATTCGAACCCACGTTCTTCTGACTCTCAGGCCCATGCTCTGTCCACTAAGCCATGCTGCTTCTCATGTTGTGAAGCACGGGTAACAAGGCAGCACTTCTTTTCTTTATTCATTTTAAAAGTTTCATTTTCTTGTAATGAAAACCCGACCTTAGGAGATCAGTCAGTCTATAGTTATTTAGTACTTAATGTATGCAGAGCACTGTACTAGGCACTTGGAGGAGTACAATACAACAGAGTTGGCAGACACATTCCCTGTCCACAATGAGATTAGAGTCTAGAGGGAGAGACAGACATTAAAATAAATTACAGATGAGGAAATGGCAGGTTATAAGAATGTATACATAAGTGCTGAGGGAGGAGTGGACATCAATCAGTGGCATTTATTGAGCACTTACTGTGCACAGAGCACTGTACTAAGCACTTGGGAGAATGCAATAAAACAGAGCTGGTAGACACATTCCTTGCCCACAGGGGGCTTATAGTCTAGAGGGGGAGACAGACATTAAAATAAATTACAGATATAGGCATAAGTGCTGAAGGGAGGGGTGAATAAAGGGTACAAATCCAAGTGCAAGGGTGACAGAGAAGAGAGAGGGAGTAGGGGACATCAGAGTTTAGAGAGGGAAGGCCTATTAGAAGAGATGTGATTTGAGGGTGACTTTGAAGGCGGAGAGAGGGATCATCTGTCAGTTATAAAGTTTCAGGCCAGAGGCAGGATGTAGGTGAGGGGTCAACCATGAGATAGTGTAGCATTTCATCTTACTGCTTCTGGATTCCTGATTTTGGGTTGGTGGGAGAGGCCTAAATTTCAGGAGTTCTAGGTGATCCAGGAAAAGCAGTCTGCAAGACTACTTTTGTGTGGTATTAATTAAGTGTTTACTAGCCACCAGGCACTCTACTAAATGCTGGCGTAGATACAATCTAATCAGGTGGGACACAATCCATGTCCCTCGTGAGGCTCACAGTTTTAATCCCCATTTTACAGCTGTGGTAACTGAGCCACAGGGAAGTGAAGTGACTTGCCAAAGGCCAAACAGTAGACAAGTGGTGGAGGAAGGATTAGAACCCAGATCCTTTTGACTCCCAGGCCAGTGGAGGAAGCAGCTGGGAGAAAGAGGAGTAGGTTGGGGGGAGGAGGAGGAGAAGATTGAGAGGAGAAAGTTGGGGAGAGGAGGAAGAGGAAGATAGAGGTTAGAGGAAGAAGCTGGGGGTTAGAAGAGAAAACTAGGTGATGGAGTAGGAAGCTGGGGGTTGGAGGAGGAATCTGGGGAGGGGAAAATTCAGGGTTAGAGGAGGAAATTAGGGGTTGGAGGAGGAAGTTGAGGGCTGCAGGAGGACACTGGGAGTTGGAGGAGAAGGTGACAGCTGAGGCGATAGGAAAAAGAAAAAAGGGAAGAGGCAGAGTACAGCAGAGCAAATTAGAGACAATCCTTTCCTTCAGTGAAATCAATACCTGTTGCCAGTCAGCCTCAGGAATCTCATATCTCACTCTTCAACCTAAAGGAGGTCTGAGCAAATATGAAACATTATGATCATTCTTTGGAGGACTAGAATTTTCAGAGTGAAAGAGGGCACTTTATTCTAGGTGAGTAGCTTTTTCCTTTGTGGTATTTGTTAAGCACTTTCTATGTGCCAGGCACTGTGTTAACCTCCCGGGTAGATATAAGCCACTCAGTTTGGACACAGTCCATGTCCCACATGGGGCTCCAGGTCTTCATCCCCATTTTATAGATGAGGTAACCTGAGGCACAGAGAAGTGAAGTGACTTGCCCAAGATCACACAGCAGACAAGTGAGGAGCCGAGGACTAGAACCCAGATCCTTCTAATCCCAGCCCCAAGCTCTATCGATTAGAGCCATGCTGCCATGCTGCTTCTCAGTTTTCCCCAGGCCACCCTCCCCAGGGCGGATTTCATGTCCCTGTTCCTCAAGCTGTAGAAGAGGGGGTTCAGGGCAGGGGGCACCACTGTGTAAAACACGGACACCAGCAGGTCCGGCATCGAGGGGAAGTCTGAGGGAGGCTTCAGATACTCAAAGCTGCTTGTTAACGGTGACGACAACGAGATGGGGCAGGCAGGTGGAGAAGGTTTTGGCCTGGTCCTCGACTGATGGCATCTTCAGAACAGCCCAGAAGATGTGAACATAAGAGACGCCGATGAACGCAAAGCAGATTAAAGCCAATAGGGTAAGGGATGTGCAGACCCCCACTTCCTGCAGCATGCCCTCAGAGCCAGAGAGTCTCATGAGCTGGGGAATGTCACAGAAGAACTGGTGGACCACATTAACTCTGCAGAAAGGTAGAGAGGAGACTGTGGCTGAGTGCATGATGCCAGAGAGGCCTCCTCTGAGCCAGGAAGGTGGTGGCCATCTTCCCACAAGCCCTTGGGTTCATGATGACCTCGTAGTGCAGGGGGCAGCAGATGGCCACGTAGCGGTCATAGGACATCGATGTGAGGAGGGTGATCTTTGACGACGCAAATGAGATAAAGAAAAACACTTGAAGGACACAGCCCAGGAAAGAGATGGGTCTACGGTCGGTCAGGGAGTTGAGGATTGAGTTGGGGACAGTGACGGAGATGAGGCAGAGGTCGAGGATGGACAGGTTCCTGAGGAAGAAGTACATGGGGGTGTGGAGTGCCGATCGAGGATGGTGACGGCAAAGATGAGGAGATTCCCCATCAGGGCCGCCAGGTAGACTAGGAGGAACAGCGTGGCATGGACCTGCTGCAGCTCCCGGACCTCCGAGAACCCCAGCAGGAGGAATTCCATTACTGTGGTGCAGTTTGACATGTCCTCTCTGGTGGGGAAAGACAATGAATATGAAAATATTGAGATATTGGTGCTGTTACTCTCTGTCTCTCCCCATTTTAGTCCAAACTTCGCTCCACTGCCCAGATCATTTTTCTACAAAACTGTTCAGTCCATGTTTATCCACTTCTCAAGGACCTCCTGTGGTTGCCCATCCACCTCCCCATCAAACAGAAACTCCTTACCACTGGCTTTAAAGCACTTAATCTCCTTGTCTCCTCCTACCTTACCTCGTTGCTCTCCCATAATAATGGTATTAATAATTACGGTATTTGTTGAGCACTTACTGTGTGCCAGGTATTGTACTAATCACCGGGGTGGATACAAGAAAACTGGGTTGGACACAGTCCTTGTCCCACCTGGGGCTCAAAGTCTCAACCCATATTTTACAGATGAGATAACTGAGGCACAGAGAAGTTAAGTGACTTACCCAAGGTCATACAGCAAACAGGTGGCAGAGCTAGGATTTTAACCGATGACCTGACTCCCAGGCCTGTGCTCTATCCACAACATCATGCTGCTTCCTATTATAGCCTAGCCCACACAGTTCACTCTAACACCAACCTACTCACTGTACGTAGATCTCCTCTATCTCACCACTGGCCCCTTTCCCCCATCCTCCCTCTGGCCTGGAACTCCTTCCCCCTATGAATACGCTGGACCACCACTCTCCCTACTTTCAAAGCCTCATTAAGGTCATATCTTCTCCAAGAGGCCTTCCCTGATTGAGCCCTCTTTTCCCCGGCTCCCTCTCCCTTCTGCCTCAACTTGGCTCTGTGGCCTTTGAACCTGAAACCCAAATCTACATCTCCTCCTCTGATCTCTCTCCCTCTCTCCAGGCTCACATCTCACCCTCTTTCAAGACATCTCTACTTGGGTGTCCTCCCGTCACCTCAAACTTAACATGGCCAAAACAGAGCTCATCTTCCTACCTAAACCCTGTCCTCTACCTGACGTTCCCGTCACTGTAGATGGCACCACCATCCTTCCCGTCTCACAACCCCATAACCTTGGCATTATCCTTGACTCCTCTGTCTCATTCAACCCACGTTTTCAATCCATCAACAAATCCTGTCAGTCCCACCTTCACATCATTAAAATCTGCCCTTTCTTCTCCATCCAAACTGCTACCACGGTAATACAGTCGCTCATCCTATCCTGCCTAGATTACTGCATCAACGTCTTTGCTGACCTCCCAACCTCCTGTCTCTCCCCATTCTGCTCCATACTTCATGCCGCTGCCTGGATCATCTTTCTACAGAAACGCTCAGGTCATCTCACCTCCCTCTTCAAAAATCTCCAGTGGTTGCCTATCTATTTCCATCTCAAATCAAAAAATCCTTACCATTGGCTTTAAAGCACTCCATCACCTTGCTCCCTCCTACCTCACCTCACTTTTCTTCTTCTATAGTCCAGCTCACATACTTCGCTCCTCTGGTGCTAACCTTCTCACTGTGCCTCGATCTCACCTGTCTCACCACAAACCCCTGGTTAATGTCCTGCCTCTGGCCCAGAATGCCCTCCCTCCTCTAATCTGACAGAAAATTACTCTCCCACCCTTCGAGGCCTTATTGAAAGCAAGTCTCCTCCAAGAGCCCTTCCCAGACTAAGCCCCACTTTTCCTCATCTCCCACTCCCTTCTGCATCACCCTAACTTGATCTCTTTGCTCTTCCTCCGCACCTCCCAGCCCCACTGTTTATTGTTTATTAAACTGTCACTGTTTATTATGGCATTGTTCTTCCCCAAGGGCTTAGTACAGTGCTATGTACTAAGCGCTTAAGCACAATAAACACTTGAGAAATGCGATTGAATGAATGAATGAATGAATAAATGGATGAGTTCTACCAACTCTGTTGTATTGTACTCTCCCAAGGTCTTAGTTCAGAGTTCTGCACACAGTAAATTCTCAATAAACCCCACTGATTGATTAAGTAGTGCTAAACTGAAAGAGATAAGGACCTGGAGACCCAGCAGCAGCAAAAGAAACTTGAGTGTCTGACTAGGCTGTGTGTGAACCCCAAGTGGGACAGGGACAGTGTCTAACCTGATTACCTTCTATCTACCCCAGTTCCTAGCACAGTGCTTGGTACATAGTAAATGCTTAACAAATACCACAGTTATTATTATTCACAAGAGGGAACAAAAATCAATTCAGGACATAGTCTTTCAGCCTTGCACATATCTTTAGCAGCTCAGTCCAATCTCAATTTACCTCCTCTGAGAGATTTGGCTAGATCTGATTGGTCAGAAAGATTGCTCCTCCAAAGACACAGCATGGCCTACAGGAAGGAGCCCAGAGTTGGGAGGCAGAGAACTTCGGTTCTAATCCCAACTCTTCCATTACTTCATAATGATGACATTTGTTAAGCACTTACGATGTGCCAAGTACTGTTCTAAGCGCTGGGGTAGATGTAAGGTAATCAGGTTGTCCCACGTGGGGCTCAGAGTCTTAATCCCCATTTTACAGATGAGGTAACTGAGGCACAGAGAAGATAAGTGATTTGCCCAAAGTCACACTGCTGACAAGTGGCGGAGCCGGAATTAGAACCCACGGCCTCTGACTCCCAAGCCTGTGCTCTTTCCACTAATCCACGCTGCTTCTCTTAACTTGCCATGTGATCTTGGGCAAGTCACTTCACTTCTCTGGGCCTCAATTTTCTCACCTATAAAATGGGGATTCATTACCTGTTCTCCCTCCCATTTAGATTTTAAGCCCCACGTGGGGCAGGGAGTGTGTCCAAACTGATAAACCTCTATCTACCCCAGCACTTAGAACTGTGTTTGAACACACAGTAAGTACCTAACAAATGCCATAAAAAGAACCTCTCCCCACCCCATGCAAACTGAGAAAAGCTTTACTGTGGCAAGGGTGCTGATATTGGCTGAATGGGGGTGATCCAGTGGCAGAATGACTGGAAACTCAGCCAATCGTAGACCTCATCCTGGCTCTGCTCTGGACATTCAGGAAAATCACCTGATGTCTCAGTTTCTCCCTTTGAGAAAAAGCTTGACTAGGAAAGAAGGATAGAAGACAGGTCACTAGTGAAACATGTGAAAGAGAAGTTCCTCCCACATCCACTACAATCGTCGTCTACAATCGCTGCTTAGAATTCCTTAACTCCCATTCTCTCCTGGACCCCCTCCAATCTGGCTTCCGTCCCCTCCACTCTACCGAGACTGCTCTCTCTAAGGTCACCCATGACCTCCTTCCTGCCAAATCCAATGGCTCCTACTCCATTCTAATCCTCCTTGACCTCTCTGCTGCCTTTGACACTGTCGACCATCCCCTCCTCCTCCATACCTTATCTCACCTTGGCTTCACGGACTCCGTCCTCTCCTGGTTCTCCTCTTATCTCTCTGGCCAGTCATTCTCGGTCTCCTTCGCAGGCACCTCCTCCCCCTCCCATCCTTTAACTGTTGGAGTTCCTCAAGAGTCAGTTCTTGGCCCGCTTCTGTTCTCCATTTACACTCACTCCCTTGGTGAACTCATTCGCTCTCACAGCTTTGACTACCATCTCTACGCAGATGACACACAGATCTACATCTCTGGCCCTGTCCTCTCCCCCTCCCTTCAGGCTCGCATCTCCTCCTGCCTCCAGGATGTCTCCACCTGGATGTCGGCCAGCCACCTAAAACTCAACATGAGCAAGACTGAGCTCCTCATCTTCCCTCCCAAGCCCGGTCCTCTCCCAGACTTCCCTATCACCGTGGATGGCACAAACATCCTTCCTGTCTCTCAGGCCCGCAATCTCGGTGTCATCCTTGATTCATCTCTCTCGTTCACCCCACACATCCTATCCGTTACCAAGACCTGCCGGTTTCACCTTTACAATATCGCCAAGATCCGCCCTTTCCTCTCCACCCAAATGGCTACCTTACGGCTACAGGCTCTTGTTATATCCCGGCTAGACTACTGTGTCAGCCTTCTCTCTGATCTCCCTTCCTCCTCTCTCGTCCCGCTCCAGTCTATTCTTCACTCCGCTGCCCGGCTCATCTTCCCGCACAAACGATCCGGGCATGTCACTCCCCTTCTTAAACACCTCCAGTGGTTGCCTATCAACCTCCGCTCTAAACAAAAACTCCTCACTCTAAGCTTCAAGGCTCTACATCACCTTGCCCCTTCCTACCTCTCCTCCCTTCTCTTTTTCTACTGCCTACCCCGCACGCTCCGCTCCTCTGCTGCCCACCTCCTCACCGTCCCTTGGTCTCGCCTATCTCGCCATCGACCCCGGGGCCACATCCTCCCGCAGTCCTGGAATGCCCTCCCTCTTCACCGCCGCCAAACTAATTCTCTTCCCCTCTTCAAAACCCTACTTAAAACTCACCTCTTCCGAGAGGCCTTCCCAGACTGAGCTCCCCTTCTCCCTCTACTCCCTCTACCGCCCCCCCCTTCACCTCTCCACAGCTTAACCCTCTTTTCCTCTCATTTCCCTCTGCTCCTCCCCCTCTCCCTTCCCATCCCCTCAGCACTGTACTCGTCTGCTCAACTGTATATATTTTCATTACCCTATTTATTTCGTTAATGAAATGTACATCGCCTCGATTCTATTTAGTTGCCATTGTTTTTACGAGATGTTCTTCCCCTTGACTCTATTTATTGCTATTGTTCTTGTCTGTCTGTCTCCCCCGATTAGACTGTAAGCCGTCGAACGGCAGGGACTGTCTCTATCTGTTGCCGACTTGTTCATTCCAAGTGCTTAGTACAGTGCTCTGCACATAGTAAGCGCTCAATAAATACTATTGAATGAATGAATCCGCTATCAACGAACAGGTAGACAGACTGATGGATAGACATGCAGAAGGAGAGGCAGACAGATTGAATGGTAGAGAAACAATCAGATAGAAAGGCAGTAGAGAGAGGGATATGTAGACAGTTAACAACTGGAGAAAGGAGACTGTAAGGTCTTCTAAACAATAGCTCCTTGTGGGCAGGGAATGTGTCAACAAACCCTGTTGTATTACACTCTCTCAAGTACCTAGTACAGTGCTCTGCACACAGTAAGCTTTCAAAAAATGCCATTGATGATGATAATGCTCTGCCCTCATTGTGGTCAGCGAATGCCACTACCAGTTCTGTTGTACTGTACTCTCCCAAGCGCTTAGTACTGTGCTCTGAACACAATAAATATCAACGATGATGGAAAAAAAATACCACTGATCAGGTGAGTGATTAAGAGAAGGGAGAGGGACGGACAAATAGATTTATGAATGGATACAGGTGGATAGTCAGTCGTTCAATCGTATTTATTTAGTGCTTACTGTGTGCAGAGCACTGTACTAAGTGCTTGGGAGAGTACAATAGAACAGACACATTCCCTGGCCACAACAAGCTTACAGTCTAGACGGGGAGACCTACATTAATAAAAATGAATAAATAAATTAATTAAATAAATAAATAAATAAAGTGTTGTGGGGCTGAGTGTAGGGAGGAATAAAGGGAGTCAGGACAGTACAGAAGGAAGTGAAAGAAAAAGAAAAGACGGTTTAGTCATGGAAGGGAGAAAATGTGCCTTTAATATGGCTTTGAAGGGGAGTGGAAGGGAAGAGTAATCTGTCAGATATGAGAAGGGAGGGCATTCCAGGCCAGAGGCAGGACATGGGCGAGAGACTGGTGGCAAGTTAGACAAGATCAAGGTAGAGAGCAGGAAACAGAGACCAAGAGGGAGCGAGAAAGACAGCAGCCTTGACCTTCAAGAAGTTTAAATACTCTAAGGATATGATTCAATCTGGTATGATTCAATTCGATTCATCTGAGCGACTTCATTTTTTCAAAATAGTTAAGGGGCTGGAGGTTTTATCCTCGTTGAGATTGGTTTCCTGGGGCTCAACGCAGCCCCTCGGGACACAGAGGCAATGCTGAAAGAGCTGATTAATCCCAGCAGACTCCGGAGTCTGTGCGGAACCAAGACATTGTATCGAGCCTGCAGGAGTTGTGGCTTGCTACACCCACCGTCTCTGTTTACCCTGTGGAATTCCATCCTTTTTCTCCTTGCCTCATGGGACCAGAATCCTCTATCTGGGAGAAGTCATTCCACTGGCCACAAGCATCCCCACATCTCTCCACAAAGATGAGCAACTTTTCTGAGTTTCAAGCTCTGCTGTGTGACCTTGGGCAAGTCATTTCACTTCTCTGGGCCTCAGTTACCTCATCAGTAAAATCAGGATTAAGACTGGGAGCCCCACGTGGGACACAGACTGTGTCCAACCTGATTAGCTTGTATCTATCCCAGTGCTTAGTTCAGTGTCTGGCACATAGTAAACATTTAACAAATACCACTTTAAATTTTTAAAGAAAAGTCTCCCAAAGGAGATTAACATTCTTCCTCCATTTGCTGCTCCACACTGCACCACATTTGCTAGAGGTTGAAAAGGGGTGATCCAGAATATGGGCATCAGTCAGTCGATTGTATTTACTGAGAGCTTACTGATTGAGACAGACATTAATATAAATAAATTAATTGCATATATGATCATAAATACTCTGGGGCTGGGAGGGAGATGAACAAAGGGAGCAAGTTAGAATGATGCAGAAGGGAGTGGGAGAAGAAAGAGGGTTTAGTCGGGGAAGGCCTCTTGGAGAAGATATGCCTTCAATAAGGCTTTGAAGTGGGGGAGAGTAATTGCCTGTTGGATTTGAGGAGAGAAGGCCAGTGGCAAGACAGGGGCAAGGGGTCAGTGGTGAGATGGATGAGATCAAGGTATAGTGCGAAGGTTGGCATTAGAGGAGTCATTCATTCATTCAATAGTATTTATTGAGTGCTTACTATGTGCAGAGCACTGTACTAAGCGCTTGGAATGTACAAATCGGTAACAGATACAGTCCCTGCCCCTTGATGGGCTTACAGTCTATTCGGGGGAGACAGACAGACAAAAACAATAGCAATAAAAAAGGATCCAAGTGTGAGGGCTGGGTACTAGTAGGAGAGTAGCGAGGTGAGGTAGGAAGGGGCAAGGTGATTGAGTGCTTTAAAGCCAATGGTGAGAAGATTTTGTTTAATGCGGAGGTGGATGGGCAACCACTGGAGTGTCTTGAGTAGTGGGGAAACGTGTCCTGAATGTTTTTGTAAAAAAAATGATCCAGGCAGCAGAGTGAAGTATGGACTGGAGTGGGGAGAGGCAGGAGGCTGGGAGGTCAGCAAGGATGCTGATGCAGTAATCCAGGTGGGCTAGGATTGTGATTGTATTGATATGGTAGTAGTTTGTATGGAGAGGAAAGGGCGGATTTTAATGATGTGGTGAAGGTGGGACCCACAGGATTTAGTGATGGATTGAATATGTGGGTTGCATGACAGAGAGGAGTAAAAGCTAACAACAAGGCTTGTGAGACAGGAAGGATGATGGTGCAGTGATGAGAAAGTCAGCACGAGGACAGGGTTCAGGTGGGAAGATAAGGAGTTCTGTTTCGAACGTGTTAAGCTTGAGGTGACAGGAGGACATATGAGTAGAGAGTGCAGAGAGGGAGAGAGATCAGGGCTGGAGATGTAGATTTGGGTATTATCTGCAAAGAGGTGGTAGTTGAAGCTTTGGGAATGAATGAGTTCTCCAAGGGAGTGGGTGTAGGTGGAGAATAGAAGGGGACCCAGAAGTGAACCTTAAGGGAGCCCCAAAGGTAGGGGGTGGGAGGCAGAGGAGGAGCCCGCAAAAGAGACTGAGGATAAGCAGTCAGAGAGATGAGGTGAACCAGGAGAGGGCAACGTCAGTGAAGCCAAGGTTGGATAAAGTTTCCAGGAGAAGTGGGTGGTCCACAGTGTCGAAGGCAGCTGAGAGGTCAAGGACGACTGGGTTGGAGTAGAGGCCGCTGGATTTGGCAAGAAGGAGATCATTGGTGACCTTTGAGAGGTAGTGTCTGTGGAGTGAAGGGGACAGAAACCAGACTGGAGGGGCTCAAGAAGAGAATTGGAGGAGAGGAATTTGAGACGGAGGATGTAGACAGTTCGCTCAAGGAGTTTGCAGAGGCATGGTAGGAGGGAGATGGAGTGATAATTGAAGGGAGCCGTGGGGTCAAGGAAGGATTTATTTAGGAGAGGGGAGACACGGGCATGTTTGAAAGCAGTGGAAAGAAGCCATGGAGAGTGAACAGTTGAAGAAGCCTGTTAAGGAGGGAGGAAGGAGGGGGCAAGTGTTTTGATAAATTGCAAAGGAATGGAGTCGGATGTGCAGGTGGAGGAGGTGAATTTTGAGAGGAGGCAGGAGATCTCCTCTTTAGATACTCCTGGGAAAGATGGGAGAGTTGAAGCCGGGGCAGGAGTGGGGAGGGACTGAGGTGGGGTAGAGGAGATTTTAGGGAGGTCATGCCTGATATTGTCAATTTTCTTAATAAAGTAGGTGACCAGGTCCCTGGGGGCAAGGGCTGGAGGAGGTGAGGGGACATGGAGCCTGAGGAGGGAGTTAAATGTCTGGAACAACTGGCGAGAGCAATAGGCATAGGTGTCAGTAAGGGTGGAGAAAACATTTTGCTGGGCTGAGGAGAGGGCAGAGTTTAAGCACGCAAGGTTAAACATGAAGTTGACTAAGTCGGCCTGATATTTAGATTTCCACCAACAGTGCTCTGCGGGTTGAGCACCAGGGCAAAGGAGGTGGACTGTGCAGGTGATCCAGGGCTGTGGGTTAGTGGTACAAGAATGACAAAGGGATAGAGGAGTGAGTGAGTTGAGTTAAGTAGAGTGGTGTTGAGAGTGTCGATTTGGTAATCAATAATAATAATGTTGGCATTTGTTAAGCGCTTACTATATGCAGAGCACTGTTCTAAGCGCTGGGGTAGATACAGGGTCATCAGGTTGTCCCACGTGAGGCTCACAGTCTTTAACCCCATTTTACAGATGAGGTAACTGAGGCCCAGAGAAGTGAAGTGACTTGCCCACAGTCACACAGTTGACAAGTGGCAGAGCCGGGATTCGAACCCATGACCTCTGACTCCCAAGCCCAACCTCTTTCCACTGAGCCACGCTGCTTCTCTAATCAAGGAAAGGTAGTTTGAGTATAAAGGCTAAGTGGGGCATTTTGAATTGAGAAAATTGGAAGGGTGCAAAAGATCGGAGGTCTCTGTTGGGGAATAGTACAGATTTACAGGGAGGAGGTGTGTGGGAGAGGAGGCAGGTGAGGAGACTGTGGTCAGATGGAGGGATTTCAGAGTAGGTGAAGGTCGAGATTGTGCAGTGGCTAGAGATGAGATCTAGTGAGTGTCCAAGTTGGTGAGTGGGGAGGTGGGGGAGCGGGGAGCAGGAGGTCAGCAGAGTTAAGGAATGATAGAAGGCAGGCAGCTGAAGGGTCATCAAGAACGTCTATGTGGATATTGAAATCCTCAAGGATCAATGTAGGCATGGAGAAAGAGAGGAGGAATGTGAGAAAGGGATCAAAATGGTTAAAGAAGTTGGAGTTGGGACCTGGGGGGTGGTAGATGTCCCATTACTAGAATCTGGAGTGGGTGGTAGAGGCTGGTGATATGGGCTTCAAAGGAGGGGAAAGAAAGGGATGGGATATATGCGGAATGGTGTGAAAGCAGCATTGGGGTGGAAGAGGAAACTAATGCCTCCTCCTTTCCCAGTCAATCTGGGGGAGTGGAAGAAGAAGAAGCTCCTTCTGGTGAGAGCAGCAGGGGAGACCGTGTCCTTGGGGGAGAGCCAGGGTTTAGTGATTGTGAGAAGGAGAAATGACTGAATCAGAAACAAGTCAAGGATGAAGGGAAGCATCCTCATGATGCAGCAGGGGTTCCACAGGCCACACTTGGCTGAAGCTGTGGCAGGGAGAGGTAGTAGGGGAGAGGACAGTGCGAAGTTTGGGGAAGATTTGGATGGGATTTGATGGGGGCCAGTACAGGGGGAGGGGGACAAGGGGTGGTGCTTGTATAGAATTACTGGGATGGGGCAGGGAGCATGGGTGGGGAGGGGTTGGGTGTCAGAGGTGGTGAGGAAGGGGTGGTGGGAGGGGAGGACTGGAGTGGTTTGATAGAAAGGGATGGATTGAAGGGTGGAAGGGTCGGTGAAGTAATACACAGCACTAAAAACTTAATCCAGTGATACCCAGAAGAATGTTGAATTGTCCTCGGGTCAACGACTTCTAATCCCGGCTCTGCCACTTGCCTGCTGTGTGACCTTAGGCAAGCCACTTAACTTCTCTGTGCCTCAGTTACCTCATCTGTAAAATGGGAATTAAGACTGCAAGCCCCACGTGGGACAACCCGATTACCTTGTATCTACCCCAGCACTTAGAACAATGCTTGGCACAAAGGAGATGCTTAACAAATAACCATAATTATTTTAATCAATATTATTATCATTATCAACTTCTCTGAGCCTCAGTTACCTCATATGTAAAATGGAGATCAAGACTGTGAGTCCCATGTGAGACAGGGACTTTGTTCAACCTAATTTGCTTGTATCCAACCCAGCGCTTGGCACAGCGCCTGGCACATAGTAAATTCTTAACAAATACCATTATTATTATTATTATTATTATTGAGGGTGAAAAGGCCAGATTAGGAGAGCCCTTAGTGATAGTGATATAATGATATTGTGATAAATGTGATAATGATATTGTTAGAAGCAGTGTAACCTAATGGGTCAAGCATGGGCCTGGGAGTCAGAAGGACGTGGATTCTAATCCGGCTGCCACTTGCATGCTGTGTGACCTTGGGCAAATCACTTAACTTCTCTGTGCCTCAGTTACCTCAACTGTAAAATGGGGATTAAGACTGCGAGCCCCATGTGTGGCAGGGACTGCATCCAACCTGATTATCTTGTATCTGTCGCAGCACTTAGAACAGTGCTTGATGCATAGTAAGCGCTTAACAAATATCATCATCATTATTATTAAGTGCTTACTGTGTGCCCAGGCATTAAATGCTGGGGTAGATACAAGATACAGGTTGGACATAGTCCCTGCCCCACATGGGGCTCGCAGACTCAATCTCCATTTTACAGGTGAGGTAAATGAGGTACAGAGAAGTGAAGTGACCAGCCCAAGGTCACACAGCAGGCAAGTGGCAGAGCCAGGATTAGAAGCCGGGTCCTCTGATTCCCAGGCTCATGCTATTTCTGCTAGGCCACTAGGCATTACGGGGCTACCCAAATAAGGAACGTCCGGCCACCTGATTTCAGTGGGAGTGGAGACAGGGCTCTTGTGAGAAGCAGTATGGTTCAGTGGAAAGAGCCTGGGCTTGGGAGTCAGAGGTCATGGGTTCTAATCCCAGCTCCACCGCTTGTCAGTTGTGTGCCCTTGGGCAAGTCACTTAACTTCTCTGGGCCTCAGTTACTTCATTTGTAAAATGGTGATGAAGACTGTGAGCCCTACATGGGACAACCTGATTACCTTGTATCTACTCCAGCGCTTAGAACAGTGCTTGGCACATAGTAAGTGCTTAACAAATACCAACATACCAGCATTATCATTGTTATTATTGTGACTTCCATGGAAGCTATGAACTGCTAGCGTTGGCATCAGGAGATTCCCCGTTCCAGAATATCCTGATTCTCCTGTCACTGTGAATCATCATGAGCGGATTCACGGAAGAGAATGTGAATCCTAATACTATGTGGCTGCTCACCAACAGAGAGGGTTTCTCTTTCATGTTTAGCAAAATACTGAACATGACGGTCTGCCGTCCTTGGAGGAGGACATAGAATGTCTCCAGGGCCACGACCCTCTTGGCTGCCCTGACCTCGGGCATCGCCTGGGGGACCGTCCGGGCACGTGGAGGTGACGGACCTGCCGGTGGTGCCTGTGCAGGACAAACACCATGTACCCACTGGCTGTGCTCACGAACCCCAAAAAGAACAGATCAAGGAAGGAACACACAACTGCAATGAGCAGGTTGATTTCTGCGCTGTCACTGATTTTCGAGCAATATTTGAGAACCAGCATGAGTTGAACGCTGCTGTTCTGGGGGCCTGTCATGTTCACCAGCGCATCAAAGTCTACGAGCAGACTGAGGCCCCAGGAGAGGAAGGGAAGGGACAAGGCATCTGGGTAACCTGGCTTTGATCCGGGCCCACCGGGGGTTCCCGGGGCTGATGGTGATGGCCTGGAACACACTCAGGAGGCAGGTGCTGCAGATGGCGAGGCTGCAAGCCACTCGAAACAGATCAGTGAGGATTTGGCATCCAACACTGTCCAGGAAATTTCTCCACCCCCAAGCGGACATGGTCTCTGGGATTCCAAAGGCAAAGAGGATGGTGGTATTAGCCAAGGCCAGGTGGGCAAGGCCCAAGTCAGACGGGCTCAGCTTGGGGCTGGCAGAAGTCATGCGGGCATAGAACAGGAGAAGGAAAATATTCCCTGAGAGGTCAATGCCCATCGGGAGTAGAAACGTGATCCCAAAAGCGAGCTCACTGGTGCTCACCATCTTGAATTGTCCTTGAATTTCACCGAAGGTCTCAATCAATCAATGGTACTTTTGAGCACTTACTGTGGGCAGAGCACTATACTAAGCACTTGGAAGAGTACAGTACAGCAGAGTTCATAGACACGTCCCTGTCCACAACAAACTTACAGTCTAGAGGGGACACACAGATATTTATCTATCAATCATTGATATTTATTGAGCACCTACTCTGGGCAGAGCACTGTACTAATCATTTGGGAGAGAATAACACAACACAGTTAGTAGACACATTCCCTGCCCACAAGGAGCTTACAGTTTACAGCCTCCTGCCAAACATGCTGTAGATGGGGAGAGAGAGAGTTCTTTGAACTTTTATATACACCAAATAATATATTTTATTTGGTATTTGTATACCAAACTGTAGTTAACCTATCAATAGTATTTATCAAATGTGTAGCATATACAGGCTCTGTACTAAGTGCGTGGAAGAGCACAACAGAACTGATAACATGATCCCTTCTCTTCAGACGTTTACAATCTGACAAGAAGAGCAGCGTGGCTTAGTGCAAAGAGCATGGGCCTGGGAGTTAGAAGGATCTGAGTTCTAATTCCGGATTCACCACGTCACCTGTGTGACCTTGGGCAAGTCACTTCACTTCTCTGTTCCTCAGGTACCTCACCTATAAAATGGTGATTTAGACTGTGAGCCCCGTGTGGGACATGGACTGTGTCCAAAGAGATTAGTTTACATCAACTCCGGCGCTTAGTACAATGCCTGGCTTAACAAATACCATTTAAAAAAGGAGAATTAGGTGCTAAAATAAATTCCAAAAAGGACAAAGTAATAGAATGTAAAGATATATAATAATAATGTTGGCATTGTTAAGCGCTTACTATGTGCAGAGCACTGTTCTAAGCGCTGGGGTAGACACAGGGGAATCAGATTGTCCCCCGTGGGGCTCACAGTCTTAATCCCCATTTTACAGATGAGGTAACTGAGGCACAGAGAAGTTAAGTGATTTGCCCACAGTGACACAGCTGACAAGTGGCAGAGCTGGGATTTGAACTCGTGACCTCTGACTCCAAAGCCCGTGCTCTTTCCACTGAGCCACGTTGCTTCTCCTATGATAATGTTGGTATTTGTTAAGCGCTTACTATGTGCAGAGCACTGTTCTAAGCACTGGGGTAGATACAGGGTAATCAGGTTGTCCCACGTGAGGCTCACAATCTTAATCCCCATTTTACAGATGAGGTAACTGAAGCACAGAGAGGTTAAGTGACTTGCCCACAGTCACACAGCTGACAAGTGGCAGAGCTGGAATTCGAACCCATGACCTCTGACTCCCAAGCCCGTGCTCTTTCCACTGAGCCATGCTGCAAAAGTGATAGTGGAGGTGTGCAGAATTAAGTGCCTGGGGGGCCCAGGAGGGCTGAAATAGAAATTGAGTGATATAATATCATGGGTCATGGGTTCGAATTCCGCTCTGCCGCTTGTCAGCTGTGTGACATTGGGCAAGTCACTTCACTTCTCTGTGCCTCAGTGACCTCATCTGTAAAATGGGGATTAAGACTGTGAGCCTCACATGGGACAACCTGATTACCCTCTATCCACCCCAGCACTTACAACAGTGCTCTGCACATAGTAAGCACTTAACAAATACCAACATTATTATTATAACGTGGGATGATTAGAAATATAGATGTACTCAAGAGATTCGGCAGCAGGCTGAAAAGTTAAAATTATCTGACCAAAATAGTTACATAATGATCTTGTCTTAAACACCAAAGTTTGGTCCAAATGATGCTCAGAAAGCTGGGAGAATCTTAGTTTGGGCTCTCAGGGCCCTTTGGCTGGGCTTTACTCAGGCAGATAACACCTGAAGTGATCATTAGTATTGATTTAGTTTACTGTCAGGCATCTCTATGGCCAATTATAAGAATTCTCCAAGTAGATTTGGAGGGAAATGATGTTTTCTACCAAAATAAAAATATCAGGAAATCTTGGAGAAGCAGTGTGGCTTAGTGGATAGAGCACGGGTCTGGGACTCAGAAGGACTTGGGTTCTAAACTTGAGTCTACCTTGTGTCTGCTGTGTGAACTTGAGCAAGTAGCTTCACTTCTCTGGATCTCAGTTACCTCATCTGGAAAATGGGGATTAAGACC